>NC_069507.1:123655766-123665766 GCF_027579735.1 Bombina bombina
ATATATATATATATATATATATATAGTAGATAAGGTTGAAAAAAGACCGAAGCCCATCGAGTTCAACCTATACAAATCCAAAATATTTACAAAAAGCTCCAGTTAAGCTTAAATAACCCCACTAAAGGTGACCAATTTAATACTGGCAATCATATACATGAATTTTGTTTATATACAGAAATGTTTCCAGACTATTTTTAAATATATCTATGGTATTGGCATTCACTACCTCCTTTGGTAATGAGTCCCACAATTTTATTGCTCTTACAGTGAAAAAACGTTTCCGTTGCAGGAGATTAAATCTCCTTTCCTCCAAACTTAAATTGTGACAGAAAGCAGCTTCAAAGGCAAAGGCAGAAACAATTTTCTTGGAATAAACAGAGCTTATGCCATCTTTGTATATGGACCTTGAATATATTTATATAAAGTAATCATGTCACCTCTCAAGCGCCTTTTTTCTAAAGAAAACAGACCCAGTTTGGCTAGCCTCTCCTCAAAGGTTAAATTCTCCAATCCCCTTATTAGCTTTGTGGCCCTTCTCTGAACTTTTTCTAGTTCTGCAATATCTTTTTTTGCGATCGGTCCCCAGAACTGCACTCCATACTCAAGGTGAGGTCTTACCAGGGCTTTATAGTGACAGAATTATGCGTTCCTCCCTTGAATCAATGCCTCTTTTAATACATGCTTTTTCTTATATCTTATTAGCCTTTGAAGCCGCTGCCCTGCATTGTGCACCCATCTTTAGCTTGTTATCTATTACTATTCCCAAATCCCTTTCCTCCTGTGTTTGGCTAAGTCTTGTCCCATTTAAAAAATATGTTGCCTCCTTATTTTTACTTCCAAAATGTAGAACCTTGCATTTTCCTGTATTAATTCTCATTTTCCATTTACTTGCCTATACTTCTAATTTTTGGAGATCCCTTTGTAATGAAAGTTCATCCTGCTCTGACCTAATGACCTTACTTAACTTAGTATCATTTGCAAAAATAGAGATGTCGCTATTTAATCCTTGCTCCAAGTCATTTATAAAAATATTAAAAAGAACAGGTCCCAGTGCTGATCCCTGGGGGACTCCACTGATTACCTTTGTCCAATCTGAGTATGATCCATATACTACTACTCGTTGCTCCCTATCTTTTATCCAGTTATTTATCCATGAGCTAACATTTTCAGCTATTCCCAGTCCCTTAATTTTGTGCATTAATCTCTCATGTGGCACTGTATCAAATGCCTTTGCAAAATCTAAGTATATCACTTCAACTGATTCCCCTTTATCTATATTTTTACTTGCTTCCTCATAGAATCTTATTATATTAGTTTGACATGATCTATTTCTCGTAAAACCATGCTGATTCGAACTCATAATCTTGTTTACATGAATATGCTCATCAAAATAATACCTTATAATCCCTTCAAATATCTTCCCCACTATTGATCTCAGACTAACTGGTCTATAGCTTTCTGGATCATCCCTGCTTCACTTTTTGAAGAGTGGCACCACAACAGCTTTACACAAATCCTGGGGTACCATGACTGAGGATAATGAGTCTTGAAAAATTAAGAGTAGTGGTTTGCCTATAACACCCTTGGGTGTATTCCATCTGAGCCTGGAGTTTTATTTACCTTAATATTATCCAGTTTTTTCCTGATATCCTCTAAACATAACCCAATTAATGGTATGGACTGGCATGTACTATTTTTTTCCAAAGTATCATCCAATGGTTCCTCTCTTGTGTATACTGAGAAGGCTAGTACCTCAGCCTTCTCCCTGTCATTATTTATCATGCTAACCTCCACGCATTTTAACCCCTTAATGACAACTGACGTACCAGGTACGTCCTGCAAAAACTAGCAGTTAGTGACAATGGACGTACCTGGTACGTCAGTTGTTTAAGAGAGTGCTGGAAGCGATCACAATCGCTTCCAGCAGCTCTCAGGGTATTGCAGTGATGCCTCGATATTGAGGCATCCTGCAATACCCTTTAACAAACATCCGATGCAGAGAGAGCCACTCTGTGGCCCTCTCTGCACCGGTAGCGATGGTGCCGTTCGTTGGTGGGTGGGAGCTTTCAAGGGAGGTGGGTGGGCGGCCCATCGCTACCCGGCATCCGGTTCCTGCAAGTGCTTTGTGCACGCCGGATGCTGGGAGCGTGCGGAGGGGGGCCTGCGGGGGCGCGCACGCGCGCGCAGCAACCACTGCCACCAATGATTAAAGAAGAGAGAGGGGGTCAGAAAACATTTTTTTTTTAAAAAATACTAATAGGATCTGCTAGGGTAGGGGGATGGGGTTATTGGGGGGGGGGGGAAGCTACACTACAGAAAACTATGTATTTAAGAAAAAAAAAAAAAAACCAACCTCTCTTTTTTTGGGAAAACTGGGTACTGGCAGACAGCTGCCAGTGCCCAAGATGGTGGCAAATATGTAGGTTGGGAGGTTTAGAGAGCTGTTTGGGGGGGATCAGGGAGGTTGGGGGCTAAGGCAGGGGTCCATCACAGATGAATAATAAAAAACAAAAAACAAAAAAAAAAACACCTTTTATTTTAGTACTGGCAGACTTTCTGCCAGTACTTAAGATGGCGGGGACAATTGTGGGGTGGGGGAGGGAAGAGAGCTGTTTGGGAGGGATCAGGGGGTGGGATGTGTCAGGTGGGAGGCTGATCTCTACACTAAAGCTAAAATTAACCCTGCAAGCTCTCTACAAGCTACCTAATTAACCCCTTAACTGCTGGGCATAATACAAGTGTGGTGCGCAGCAGCATTTAGTGGCCTCCTAATTGCCAAAAAGCAACGCCAAAGCCATATATGTCTGCTATTTCTGAACAAAGGAGATCCCAGAGAAGCATTTACAACCATTTGTGACATAATTGCACAAGCTGTTTGTAAATAATTTCAGTGAGAAACCTAAAATTGTGAAAATTTTAACTTTTTTTTTTTATTTGCTCGCATTTGGCGGTGAAATGGTGGCATCAAATGTACCAAAATGGGCCTAGATCAATACTTTGGGTTGTCTACTACACTACACTAAAGCTAAAATTAACCCTTCAAGGTCTCTACAAGCTCCCTAATTAACCCCTTCACTGCTGGGCATAATACACGTGTGGTGCACAGCGGCATTTAGTGGCCTTCTAATTACCAAAAAGCAATGCCAAAGCCATATATGTCTGCTATTTCTGAACAAAGAGGATCCCAGAGAAGCATTTACAACCATTTGTGCCATAATTGCACAAACTGTTTGTAAATAATTTCAGTGAGAAACCTAAAGTTTGTGACAAAATTTGGGAAAAAGTGAACGATTTTTTTTTATTTGCTCGCATTTGGCAGTGAAATGGTGGCATGAAATATACCAAAATGGGTATAAATCAATACTTTGGGTTGTCTTCTAAAAATAAATATGTACATGTCAAGGGATATTCAGAGATTCCGGACAGATATCAGTGTTCCAATGTAACTAGCGCTAATTTTGAAAAAAAAGTGGTTTGGAAATAGCAAAGTGCTACTTGTATTTATTGCCCTATAACTTGCAAAAAAAGCAAAGATCATGTAAACATTGGGTATTTCTAAACTCAGGACAAAATTTAGAAACTATTTAGCATGGGTGTTTTTTGGTGGTCGTAGATGTGTAACAGATTTTTGGGGTCAAAGTTAGAAAAAGTGTGTTTTTTTTTCAATTTTTTCCTCATATTTTATAATTTTTTTTTATAGTAAATTATAAGATATGATGAAAATAATGGTATCTTTAGAAAGTCCATTTAATGGCGAGAAAAACGGTATATAATATGTGTGGGTACAGTAAATGAGTAAGAGGAAAATTACAGCTAAACACAAACACTGCAGAAATGTAAAAATAGCCATTGTCATTAAGGGTAAGAAAATTGAAAAATGGTCCGGTCATTAAGGGGTTAATGTACCTCTATTGTCCTTCTTAGATTTTTTGAACCTTTTAGGGTTAGACTTAGAATCCTTTGCAATTAATTTTCGATTTTCAATTTTGGCTAATTTGTATGCTTTTTTGCATGCTTTGTTACATTCCTTATAAATATGGCATGTGGAGTCTGTATTATATTATTTGAATAATTTAAATGCCCTATGTTTTTCCCTAATTTCTCTTAACACATTTTTATTTAGCCACATTGGCTTTGATTTTTTATTTTTATAACCATATGGTATTTGTTGATATGTATATTTATTTAACAAAGTTTTAAATATTATCCATTTATCCTCTGTATTTTTATTAGAGAATACATTGTCCCAATTTATATTAATTAATGATTTCCTTAAATCGTTGAATTTTGCTTTCTTGAAATTAAAAGTCTTAGTTAAACCATTAAGACACTGCATATGAAAAGAGATTTCAAATGTGACCATGTTATGATCACTGTTACCCAAATGTTCTTTGACTTCTATGTTTGATATTATATCTGTATTGTTTGATAGCACTAAATCCAATATAGCTTTACTTCTAGTTGGCTCCTCTATTAATTGTGACAAAAAGTTATCCCTGAGAACATTTAAAAATCTATCCCCCTTAGCTGAATTACTAGTTTCATTGGTCCAGTTTATATCAGGGTAGTTAAAATCTCCCATAATTACATCACTGTTATTAGCAGCCTTACTTATTTGGATTAGTAGTTGAGTTTCCTCCGGGTCACTAATGTTGGGGGGCTTGTAGCATGTTCCTAGTAATATATTTTTTTAGGATTTGTCCCCCCACTTTTTATTTCAACCCACAGGGTCTCCACATTGTCAATTGTATCATAAATATCTTCCCTTATTGTAGGTTTAAGGTTAGGTTTAATATACATGCAGATTAATCCACCCCTTTTATTATTCTTGTCCCTCCTAAATAAAGTATACCCATCTAAGTTAACTGCCCAGTCATGTGAATCATACCACCAAGTTTCAGTTATACTGATAACATCATAGTCCTCTTCTGCAACTAAGAGCTCCAGCTCCCCCATTTTACCTGTCATGCTTCTTGCATTTGTTGTCATACATTTATTTTTCATGTGCTTTCTGCTTCTACTTGGTGTGCTTTCCTCTTTACTAATGTGACTTTTCTTAAGTCATCTCTTCCTTGAGATATTAAGGGAGTGACATATTCACAGACTGATCTCTCTGTTCTATTGTGTTCTAACTGACACTCCCCCCCTTTGCCTAGTTTAAAAGATTCTCTAAATATGCTACCATCCTATTCCCCAACACACCTGCACCCATGTCATCCAGGTGCAATTCATCCTTACTGTACAAATTGTACCCAAGTGAAAAGTCAGCCCAGTGCTCTAAAAAGTCAAACCCCTCATTTTTATACCAATCATGTCTTTAACCATAAATTAACAGACCTTAGCTCCTTCTGCTTTACTGAATTAGCACACGGCACTGGTAATATCTCTGAAAATATTTCTTTGGAGGTCCTTGCTTTAAGCTTGCTACCTAACTCCCTAAAGTCATTTTTTAGGTCTCGCCATCTCCCTCTGATTCCTTCATTAGTACCAATATGTACCATAACTGCAGGATCAGATCCACATCCCTCTAACAATCTATCAATACTCTCCACAATATGTCTAACACGATCCCCTGGAAGACAGCAAACTGTTCTATTTAAAGGGTCTGGATGACAAATTACCCTATCAACCTTCCTAATAATAGAGTTTCCTACCACCAACATCTGCCTCAGGCCAGGGCCTGTATGCCCCTCTTCCATGACCGAAAGACTGTTAACTATAGTATGCCCCTCTACCATGTCTGAAGGACTGCCCACCATAGCATGCTCCTCTTTCACGACTAAAGGACTGTTCACTATACTAGGCAAAACAGCCCTCTCTGACACTGCCACCCCTGAACTGATATCCCCAACATCTTCACTTAATCTTGCAAATCTGTCAGGGTGTACCTGCTCAGAACTGGCCAGTCTCTTCTGTTTACCTTTACTTTGCCCTCTAACTGTGACCCAGCTACATCCTTGTGTATCCTCATCTGAATCCTCCCCATTCCCACTGCTCGAACCATTAACAACCAGCTCAGTCCTATCCATTTCCCTTTCAAGTGTCTGAATTTCATGCAGTATTGCAATTCGTTCCTCCAAAACTCCAATACGAGTTTCTAAAGAGTCAATATGCTCACATTTGCCACAAACATATAATCCCTGAAGCGGCTGCTCCAGTGATGCAAACATATGGCAAACTCTACACTGAATGAGATTCTCACTCATACTTACTAAAAGGTTTAACTTAAAAATATTAAATAATTTTATTTCCCCTTAGTTACTCCAAATCCTTGTTTGCCTAACTACCTTGCGGCTAGATTACAAGTTGTGTGTTATGAGTGAAAAAGCCTCATAACGCTTTGTGGTGTCATAAAACCAGATAATTTATCCCTAGAGTGTTCAAGTAGTTAATTCTTAAATTTACAAACATATTTTAAAATATAGACTAGGCCTTTGACACTCCCATCTAGCCTTGGATTGGTGTATGGTAGGACACACCTTAAGTGAATTAAGTATACAATGGGAGCCAACAGTTACTATACACCCTTTTTTTATCTTCCTCACCTCCTGGAAGCAACTGATGAGAGAGAGAGAGAGAGAGAGAGCATTGGAGGACTGAACTGGCTGAACATTCTTGTGCATTTACCTTGTGATAAATTCTCTTGTTCACTATGTTTAGTTAATATTGCTTAATCTGGGTTTGTTTAAGATAAATTTGCCCTGTACAATTTGGGCTGGATGTTGTAGCTCTTGGTATTTCTTGAGACTTGTTTTATATTCTGTAGCTTATAGATAATTCTTAATCTTCATACCTATATTATTTGTCTTCCAATAAAATAATTTTAAAACGTGGACATCCCCTTTGGTTTAATACTCTGGCACTAATTTTCACCACATTTTGGCGACCACGAAGTGTAGACATTTCCCTATATAAAATCTTTTGGAAGATTAAATTATATAGGGATTTACCTTTTAATAAACTAAGGAATATTTCAGACTCCTTGGCTACTTTTGCTACCAAAGTGTGTTGTATCTACTAAATATTACTTATCCATTTTCTATTGTGTTTTTCTTGTATTTTTTTTTATTTTAAATATTGAATTTGATTCTGAATTAAAGCTAGTCTAAGTGGTCTCTTAGGAAAAAAAAAATATTTGATTTGGTTTTGTAAATACACAAACATCCAGTTTCTATCAATTGTCTTTTTTTAAATATTAAATTGTATTCTGAATTATTCTGGAATTTTTGTTTGCTCATATTTGCATGGGATTTGAACTTAAAATATATAGTCTAGTACAATTCAAATTTGGTTTTGTTTGAATGTTAACTTTTGTGAGCAAATGTTTTAGATTGTATGGAAATTGTGTAGAATTTAAAGTTAGGAAATACAGTTTAACTTGGGGAATATGCTAAGCCATCAGCAGTTTAAAGCATAACCAACTCGAATCATCTATTTCATTATTTATTTTTGAAACTTTGTTTTAATACAAATAGTTTAACTCTTGGGGCATATGTAAAAGCTTAAATAAAAGTTAAAAGTTATTTAAGACTTTCTAATTTCTTTATTTTTTATTTATTTTCTTTTTCCCTCTCTTTTTCAATTTCTCTTGCTTTTCTTAACTCTTATTACATTGCTAAAATATTTGTGAGCAGATGGTTCAGATTTTTAAATTAAGTTTGTATTGAATAAAACACAAGGTGTAATAAAAAAAAATAGCATTTTAAACAACCATTGGTAGACACTTCTTGTTTACTGTTTTATATATCCTGTGTTTGGAGCAGAGGCTGAAACCAAAGATACAGTTAAAATTAGCATTTTTGGTTTCAGCTCTTTTGTGGGTATTGTTACATTGCAGTCAGCTTTTTAATTAGGTTTTTATGGAATACAAAACAAGATGTAACTTTTGTTTGAGTAACAAAAAGTTAAAATTTGCATGTTAAAAAAAACAAAATCTTTGCTAGGAGAAATTTGTTTATTTTTATTTTTTTATATATCCTGTGGTTGAAGTAGATACTGGAACCAAGCTACAGTTTAAATTAGCATTTCAAAAAGTTCTATAGAAACTACTTAAAATTACCATAAAACCAAAGGTTTTAAGCTCCAATACAGTTATGCATAACATTTATTTGCTTTGCTTAATTTATAAGTTTAGATTAATATGATTCCTCCCCCCTCTGCTAAACAATCAAAATTTAAAATATTACTACAGTTTTCCTCCATTTAATACTATACTTCCATTGCTTTAGCTATTTCTTTTGGTAAAAATATCAAATTATTTAGAAATAATTTAGAGTTAATTAGCTTGGAATTTAATGTGATTACATTTAGTTTAGTATATTAATTCATATGCAGTAAACATCTTCCTTGGTTTTTTTTGTTCACTTTATTTATTTATTTTTTTATTTATTTTGTCTTCTTATTTTATCTCTCCTTCAATTATTTTTGGCTAGTAATTGTTGAGGGTTTTACTATTATTTGTTATTATTATTTTTATTATAAGTAGTAGTATTAATGGTATTGGTACTGGTAGTGATAATAATGTTAATAACAGTAAATTATTAGTAATTGTTTGTTTGATTTTTTTATCCTCCTTTTCCCTCTGCTTCTGCTGCTTTAAATTATTTTTGCTATCATATTTTTAATATAAAACACTTTAATCTTGATACAATTTAGTGTAGTCTCCCATATATTGTATCTATTGCTTAGGTTATAGATACCGATGTAACCGATTTTATTTTATTTTAATTTCACCAATTTTATAATTTGGTAAGGTCATTTTGTTTAAAATAAGCTAACAGTGTTTTACTTAGAATTTTTTTTTCTTCCTCTGCATGCAAATCATAGCAACTGGTACATATTAAACTGTTTCTGCATTACTACTCAGTTTGTTTTGTTTTTATTTCTTATAATTATTTCTTTTTTTCCTTCTGCTGCTACTTTAATTTTTTGCTAGCACATTTTGGTTAATTTTGTTTCTCTTGCTTAGGCTATTCTATTCAGTGTCTAACCAGATTTCAGTCACATGTATTTCTAAATTATATGAATTAATTTTAATTACACTAATTTTATAAGTTGGCATGGCCATTTCAAATTGCAATTTTTTTTAAAATCAAACATTAGCTAACAGTGTTTTAATTAGAATATTTTTCCTTTTGCATATAACAAATTAGTATAACAGCTGTTACATACTGAATTATCAGTGGATTACTATTTATTTTATTGTTATTACAAACAATAGCATTTTGTTCCTATTTTTAATTGTAATTCTAGGTACTAATGTCTTTTCCTGGGGCAAAATATTTTTCTGATGCAGTAAGGGAATATTTAAAGATGATATTAACAAACATCATGGGCCATATGTTCTTCCAGAACCCTGTGAATCAAAAAAATAATACATATGAAGGTTTTAAGGATGTGTTAACACAAATAGTGTTGAACAAAAAGTACTCTAATAAGAAACATAAAGCATTAGTAGTTCAAGGAGTCATTGCTACAATTGGAGGACTTGCAGACTGTCAGGGTTCCTATGTCTGTCAGATAATGTCTCTTTAAATCCTCCACTAGTGTTACTTACTCCTGCCCACTTCACCTTTATAGCTTCCAGTCTCATTATGGATTGCGCTTAGTGTTTTGTCAGCTGTGCATAGGAGCAGTTGCTTTCCCCAAGCCCTTCACGTGGATTACAAGTTGTAACAAATTGTTTCTACCTCTAGCAATACTAATTCTAGTACATCTCTACAGTTGTGTTTCCTCTCTCTACAATTGTCCCTCTGCATTACTAAATTGCAGCCAGTTCGTAACCTTCCAGTTTCCTGTCTGTGGTTGCAGTCTAACATCTTCCAGAACCAAAGGACTGTGTCACTGCTCCATCATCACATAATAGGTATACTCCTCACTGATGAACAGATAAAGAATGTAGGCAACACAGACATGAGTATGATGTGAAAAATAAGTGGATTTATTTACAGGTAGCGCAAAGGCGCTACATGAGTGAATGACAAAAAATAAAAATAGT
>NC_069507.1:123670766-123800766 GCF_027579735.1 Bombina bombina
TAATGAAAGTTCATCCTGCTCTGACCTAATGACCTTACTTAACTTAGTATCATTTGCAAAAATAGAGATGTCGCTATTTAATCCTTGCTCCAAGTCATTTATAAAAATATTAAAAAGAACAGGTCCCAGTGCTGATCCCTGGGGGACTCCACTGATTACCTTTGTCCAATCTGAGTATGATCCATATACTACTACTCGTTGCTCCCTATCTTTTATCCAGTTATTTATCCATGAGCTAACATTTTCAGCTATTCCCAGTCCCTTAATTTTGTGCATTAATCTCTCATGTGGCACTGTATCAAATGCCTTTGCAAAATCTAAGTATATCACTTCAACTGATTCCCCTTTATCTATATTTTTACTTGCTTCCTCATAGAATCTTATTATATTAGTTTGACATGATCTATTTCTCGTAAAACCATGCTGATTCGAACTCATAATCTTGTTTACATGAATATGCTCATCAAAATAATACCTTATAATCCCTTCAAATATCTTCCCCACTATTGATCTCAGACTAACTGGTCTATAGCTTTCTGGATCATCCCTGCTTCACTTTTTGAAGAGTGGCACCACAACAGCTTTACGCAAATCCTGGGGTACCATGACTGAGGATAATGAGTCTTGAAAAATTAAGAGTAGTGGTTTGCCTATAACACCCTTGGATGTATTCCATCTGAGCCTGGAGTTTTATTTACCTTAATATTATCCAGTTTTTTCCTGATATCCTCTAAACATAACCCAATTAATGGTATGGACTGGCATGTTCTATTTTTTTCCAAAGTATCATCCAATGGTTCCTCTCTTGTGTATACTGAGAAGGCTAGTACCTCAGCCTTCTCCCTGTCATTATTTATCATGCTAACCTCCATGCATTTTAACCCCTTAATGACAACTGACGTACCAGGTACGTCCTGCAAAAACTAGCAGTTAGTGACGATGGACGTACCTGGTACGTCAGTTGTTTAAGAGAGTGCTGGAAGCGATCGCAATCACTTCCAGCAGCTCTCAGGGTATTGCAGTGATGCCTCGATATTGAGGCATCCTGCAATACCCTTTAACAAGCATCCGATGCAGAGAGAGACACTCTGTGGCCCTCTCTGCACCGGTAGCGATGGTGCCGTTCGATGGTCGGTGGGAGCTTTCAAGGGAGGTGGGTGGGCGGCCCATCGCTACCCGGCATCCGGTTCCTGCAAGTGATTTGTGCACGCCGGATGCTGGGAGCGTGCGGAGGGGGGCCTGCCGGGGCGCGCATGTGTGTGTGTGCGCGCGCGCAGCAACCACTACCACCAATGATTAAAGAAGAGAGAGGGGGCAGAAAACATTTTTTTTTTTAAAAATACTAATAGGATCTGCTAGGGTAGGGGGATGGGGTTATTGGGGGGGGAAGCTACACTACAGAAAACTATGTATTTAAGAAAAAAAAAACAAAAAAAAACAACCTCTCTTTTTTTGGGAAAACTGGGTACTGGCAGACAGCTGCCAGTGCCCAAGATGGTGGCAAATAGGTAGGTTGGGAGGGTTAGAGAGCTGTTTGGGGGGGATCAGGGAGGTTGGGGGCTAAGGCAGGGGTCCATCACAGATGAATAATAAAAAAAAAAATAAAAATAAAAAAAAAAAACACCTTTTATTTTAGTACTGGCAGACTTTCTGCCAGTACTTAAGATGGCGGGGACAATTGTGGGGTGGGGGAGGGAAGAGAGCTGTTTGGGAGGGATCAGGGGGTGGGATGTGTCAGGTGGGAGGCTGATCTCTACATTCTAAAATTAACCCTGCAAGCTCTCTACAAGCTACCTAATTAACCCCTTAACTGCTGGGCATAATACAAGTGTGGTGCGCAGCAGCATTTAGTGGCCTCCTAATTGCCAAAAAGCAACGCCAAAGCCATATATGTCTGCTATTTCTGAACAAAGGAGATCCCAGAGAAGCATTTACAACCATTTGTGACATAATTGCACAAGCTGTTTGTAAATAATTTCAGTGAGAAACCTAAAATTGTGAAAATTTTAACTTTTTTTTTTTATTTGCTCGCATTTGGCGGTGAAATGGTGGCATCAAATGTACCAAAATGGGCCTAGATCAATACTTTGGGTTGTCTACTACACTACACTAAAGCTAAAATTAACCCTTCAAGGTCTCTACAAGCTACCTAATTAACCCCTTCACTGCTGGGCATAATACACGTGTGGTGCACAGCGGCATTTAGTGGCCTTCTAATTACCAAAAAGCAATGCCAAAGCCATATATGTCTGCTATTTCTGAACAAAGAGGATCCCAGAGAAGCATTTACAACCATTTGTGCCATAATTGCACAAACTGTTTGTAAATAATTTCAGTGAGAAACCTAAAGTTTGTGACAAAATTTGGGAAAAAGTGAACAATTATTTTTTATTTGCTCGCATTTGGCAGTGAAATGGTGGCATGAAATATACCAAAATGGGTATAAATCAATACTTTGGGTTGTCTTCTAAAAATAAATATGTACATGTCAAGGGATATTCAGAGATTCCGGACAGATATCAGTGTTCCAATGTAACTAGCGCTAATTTTGAAAAAAAGTGGTTTGGAAATAGCAAAGTGCTACTTGTATTTATTGCCCTATAACTTGCAAAAAAAGCAAAGATCATGTAAACATTGGGTATTTCTAAACTCAGGACAAAATTTAGAAACTATTTAGCATGGGTGTTTTTTGGTGGTCGTAGATGTGTAACAGATTTTTGGGGTCAAAGTTAGAAAAAGTGTGTTTTTTTTCAATTTTTTCCTCATATTTTATAATTTTTTTTATAGTAAATTATAAGATATGATGAAAATAATGGTATCTTTAGAAAGTGCATTTAATGGCGAGAAAAACGGTATATAATATGTGTGGGTACAGTAAATGAGTAAGAGGAAAATTACAGCTAAACACAAACACTGCAGAAATGTAAAAATAGCCATTGTCATTAAGGGTAAGAAAATTGAAAAATGGTCCGGTCATTAAGGGGTTAATGTACCTATATTGTCCTTCTTAGATTTTTTGAACCTTTTAGGGTTAGACTTAGAATCCTTTGCAATTAATTTTCGATTTTCAATTTTGGCTAATTTGATTGCTTTTTTGCATGCTTTGTTACATTCCTTATAAATATGGCATGTGGAGTCTGTATTATATTATTTGAATAATTTAAATGCCCTATGTTTTTTCCTAATTTCTCTTAACACATTTTTATTTAGCCACATTGGCTTTGATTTTTTATTTTTATAACCATATGGTATTTGTTGATATGTATATTTATTTAACAAAGTTTTAAATATTATCCATTTATCCTCTGTATTTTTATTAGAGAATACATTGTCCCAATTTATATTAATTAATGATTTCCTTAAATCGTTGAATTTTGCTTTCTTAAAATTAAAAGTCTTAGTTAAACCATTAAGACACTGCATATGAAAAGAGATTTCAAATGTGACCATGTTATGATCACTGTTACCCAAATGTTCTTTGACTTCTATGTTTGATATTATATCTGTATTGTTTGATAGCACTAAATCCAATATAGCTTTACTTCTAGTTGGCTCCTCTATTAATTGTGACAAAAAGTTATCCCTGAGAACATTTAAAAATCTATCCCCCTTAGCTGAATTACTAGTTTCATTGGTCCAGTTTATATCAGGGTAGTTAAAATCTCCCACAATTACATCACTGTTATTAGCAGCCTTACTTATTTGGATTAGTAGTTGAGTTTCCTCCGGGTCACTAATGTTGGGGGGCTTGTAGCATGTTCCTAGTAATATATTTTTTTAGGATTTGTCCCCCCACTTTTTATTTCAACCCACAGGGTCTCCACATTGTCAATTGTATCATAAATATCTTCCCTTATTGTAGGTTTAAGGTTAGGTTTAATATACATGCAGATTAATCCACCCCTTTTATTATTCTTGTCCCTCCTAAATAAAGTATACCCATCTAAGTTAACTGCCCAGTCATGTGAATCATACCACCAAGTTTCAGTTATACTGATAACATCATAGTCCTCTTCTGCAACTAAGAGCTCCAGCTCCCCCATTTTACCTGTCATGCTTCTTGCATTTGTTGTCATACATTTATTTTTCATGTGCTTTCTGCTTCTACTTGGTGTGCTTTCCTCTTTACTAATGTGACTTTTCTTAAGTCATCTCTTCCTTGAGATATTAAGGGAGTGACATATTCACAGACTGATCTCTCTGTTCTATTGTGTTCTAACTGACCCCCCCCCCCCTTTGCCTAGTTTAAAAGATTCTCTAAATATGCTACCATCCTATTCCCCAACACACCTGCACCCATGTCATCCAGGTGCAATTCATCCTTACTGTACAAATTGTACCCAAGTGAAAAGTCAGCCCAGTGCTCTAAAAAGTCAAACCCCTCATTTTTATACCAATCATGTCTTTAACCATAAATTAACAGACCTTAGCTCCTTCTGCTTTACTGAATTAGCACACGGCACTGGTAATATCTCCGAAAATATTTCTTTGGAGGTCCTTGCTTTAAGCTTGCTACCTAACTCCCTAAAGTCATTTTTTAGGTCTCGCCATCTCCCTCTGATTCCTTCATTAGTACCAATATGTACCATAACTGCAGGATCAGATCCACATCCCTCTAACAATCTATCAATACTCTCCACAATATGTCTAACACGATCCCCTGGAAGACAGCAAACTGTTCTATTTAACGGGTCTGGATGACAAATTACCCTATCAACCTTCCTAATAATAGAGTTTCCTACCACCAACATCTGCCTCAGGCCAGGGCCTGTATTCCCCTCTTCCATGACCGAAAGACTGTTAACTATAGTATGCCCCTCTACCATGTCTGAAGGACTGCCCACCATAGCATGCTCCTCTTTCACGACTAAAGGACTGTTCACTATACTAGGCAAAACAGCCCTCTCTGACACTGCCACCCCTGAACTGATATCCCCAACATCTTCACTTAATCTTGCAAATCTGTCAGGGTGTACCTGCTCAGAACTGGCCAGTCTCTTCTGTTTACCTTTACTTTGCCCTCTAACTGTGACCCAGCTACATCCTTGTGTATCCTCATCTGAATCCTCCCCATTCCCACTGCTCGAACCATTAACAACCAGCTCTGTCCTATCCATTTCCCTTTCAAGTGTCTGAATTTCATGCAGTATTGCAATTCGTTCCTCCAAAACTCCAATACGAGTTTCTAAAGAGTCAATATGCTCACATTTGCCACAAACATATAATCCCTGAAGCGGCTGCTCCAGTGATGCAAACATATGGCAAACTCTACACTGAATGAGATTCTCACTCATACTTACTAAAAGGTTTAACTTAAAAATATTAAATAATTTTATTTCCCCTTGGTTACTCCAAATCCTTGTTTGCCTAACTACCTTGCGGCTAGATTTCAAGTTGTGTGTTATGAGTGAAAAAGCCTCATAACGCTTTGTGGTGTCATAAAACCAGATAATTTATCCCTAGAGTGTTCAAGTAGTTCATTCTTAAATTTACAAACATATTTTAAAATATAGACTAGGCCTTTGACACTCCCATCTAGCCTTGGATTGGTGTATGGTAGGACACACCTTAAGTGAATTAAGTATACAATGGGAGCCAACAGTTACTATACAACCTTTTTTATCTTCCTCACCTCCTGGAAGCAACTGATGAGAGAGAGAGAGAGAGAGAGAGAGAGAGCATTGGAGGACTGAACTGGCTGAACATTCTTGTGCATTTACCTTGTGATAAATTCTGTTGTTCACTATGTTTAGTTAATATTGCTTAATCTGGGTTTGTTTAAGATAAAGTTGCCCTGTACAATTTGGACTGGATGTTGTAGCTCTTGGTATTTCTTGAGACTTGTTTTATATTCTGTAGCTTATAGATAATTCTTAATCTTCATACCTATATTATTTGTCTTCCAATAAAATAATTTTAAAACGTGGACATCCCCTTTGGTTTAATACTCTGGCACTAATTTTCACCACATTTTGGCGACCACGAAGTGTAGACATTTCCATATAAAAAATCTTTTGGAAGATTAAATTATATAGGGATTTACCTTTTAATAAACTAAGGAATATTTCAGACTCCTTGGCTACTTTTGCTACCAAAGTGTGTTGTATCTACTAAATATTACTTATCCATTTTCTATTGTGTTTTTCTTGTATTTTTTTTTATTTTAAATATTGATTTTGATTCTGAATTAAAGCTAGTCTAAGTGGTCTCTTAGGAAAAAAAAAATATTTGATTTGGTTTTGTAAATACACAAACATCCAGTTTCTATCAATTGTCTTTTTTTAAATATTAAATTGTATTCTGAATTATTCTGGAATTTTTGTTTGCTCATATTTGCATGGGATTTGAACTTAAAATATATAGTCTAGTACAATTCAAATTTGGTTTTGTTTGAATGTTAACTTTTGTGAGCAAATGTTTTAGATTGTATAGAAATTGTGTAGAATTTAAAGTTAGGAAATACAGTTTAACTTGGGGAATATGCTAAGCCATCAGCAGTTTAAAGCATAACCAACTCTAATCATCTATTTCATTATTTATTTTTGAAACTTTGTTTTAATACAAATAGTTTAACTCTTGGGGCATATGTAAAAGCTTAAATAAAAGTTAAAAGTTATTTAAGACTTTCTAATTTCTTTATTTTTTATTTATTTTCTTTTTCCCTCTCTTTTTCAATTTCTCTTGTTTTTCTTAACTCTTATTACATTGCTAAAATATTTGTGAGCAGATGGTTCAGATTTTTAAATTAAGTTTGTATTGAATAAAACACAAGGTGTAATAAAAATAAAAAACAGCATTTTAAACAACCATTGGTAGACACTTCTTGTTTACTGTTTTATATATCCTGTGTTTGGAGCAGAGGCTGAAACCAAAGATACAGTTAAAATTAGCATTTTTGGTTTCAGCTCTTTTGTGGGTATTGTTACATTGCAGTCAGCTTTTTAATTAGGTTTTTATGGAATACAAAACAAGATGTAACTTTTGTTTGAGTAACAAAAAGTTAAAATTTGCATGTTAAAAAAAACAAAATCTTTGCTAGGAGAAATTTGTTTATTTTTATTTTTTTATATATCCTGTGGTTGAAGTAGATACTGGAACCAAGCTACAGTTTAAATTAGCATTTCAAAAAGTTCTATAGAAACTACTTAAAATTACCATAAAACCAAAGGTTTTAAGATCCAATACAGTTATACATAACATTTATTTGCTTTGCTTAATTTATAAGTTTAGATTAATATGATTCCTCCCCCCTCTGCTAAACAATCAAAATTTAAAATATTACTACAGTTTTCCTCCATTTAATACTATACTTCCATTGCTTTAGCTATTTCTTTTGGTAAACATATCAAATTATTTAGAAATAATTTAGAGTTAATTAGCTTGGAATTTAATGTGATTACATTTAGTTTAGTATATTAATTCATATGCAGTAAACATCTTCCTTGGTTTTTTTTTGTTCACTTTATTTATTTATTTTTTTATTTATTTTGTCTTCTTATTTTATCTCTCCTTCAATTATTTTTGGCTAGTAATTGTTGAGGGTTTTACTATTATTTGTTATTATTATTTTTATTATAAGTAGTAGTATTAATGGTATTGGTACTGGTAGTGATAATAATGTTAATAACAGTAAATTATTAGTAATTGTTTGTTTTATTTTTTTTCCTCCTTTTCCCTCTGCTTCTGCTGCTTTAAATTATTTTTGCTATCATATTTTTAATATAAAACACTTTAATCTTGATACAATTTAGTGTAGTCTCCCATATATTGTATCTATTGCTTAGGTTATAGATACCGATGTAACCGACTTCATTTTATTTTAATTTCACCAATTTTATAATTTGGTAAGGTAATTTTGTTTAAAATAAGCTAACAGTGTTTTACTTAGAATTTTTTTTTTCTTCCTCTGCATACAAATCATAGCAACTGGTACATATTAAACTGTTTCTGCATTACTACTCAGTTTGTTTTGTTTTTATTTCTTATAATTATTTCTTTTTTTTCCTTCTGCTGCTACTTTAATTTTTTGCTAGCACATTTTGGTTAATTTTGTTTCTCTTGCTTAGGCTATTCTATTCAGTGTCTAACCAGATTTCAGTCACATGTATTTCTAAATTATATGAATTAATTTTAATTACACTAATTTTATAAGTTGGCATGGCCATTTCAAATTGCAATTTTTTTTAAAATCAAACATTAGCTAACAGTGTTTTAATTAGAATATGTTTCCTTTTGCATATAACAAATTAGTATAACAGCTGTTACATACTGAATTATCAGTGGATTACTATTTATTTTATTGTTATTACAAACAATAGCATTTTGTTCCTATTTTTAATTGTAATTCTAGGTACTAATGTCTTTTCCTGGGGAAAAATATTTTTCTGATGCAGTAAGGGAATATTTAAAGATGATATTAACAAACATCATGGGCCATATGTTCTTCCAGAACCTTGTGAATCAAAAAAATAATACATATGAAGGTTTTAAGGATGTGTTAACACAAATAGTGTTGAACAAAAAGTACTCTAATAAGAAACGTAAAGCATTAGTAGTTCAAGGAGTCATTGCTACAATTGGAGGACTTGCAGACTGTCAGGGTTCCTATGTCTGTCAGATAATGTCTCTTTAAATCCTCCACTAGTGTTACTTAGTCCTGCCCACTTCACCTTTATAGCTTCCAGTCTCATTATGGATTGCGCTTAGTGTTTTGTCAGCTGTGCATAGGAGCAGTTGCTTTCCCCAAGCCCTTCACGTGGATTACAAGTTGTAACAAATTGTTTCTACCTCTAGCAATACTAATTCTAGTACATCTCTACAGTGGTATTTCCTCTCTCTACAATTGTCCCTCTGCATTACTAAATTGCAGCCAGTTCGTAACCTTCCAGTTTCCTGTCTGTGGTTGCAGTCTAATATCTTCCAGAACCAAAGGACTGTGTCACTGCTCCATCATCACATAATAGGTATACTCCTCACTGATGAACAGATAAAGAATGTAGGCAACACAGACATTAGTATGATGTGAAAAATAAGTGGATTTATTTACAGGTAGCGCAAAGGCGCTACATGAGTGAATGACAAAAAATACAAATAGTTATATATACATTGCGTGGAGGGGATAAACACCCCGGGGTTAAGATACTGGAATGTGTAATGCAAGCAGGGAACAGATAGGTAAACGCGTTTCAGCCCATGGCCTTACTCATTACCTGATTAAAAATATGCATAGTGTTCTATAAAACCACCCGCCCACTTCCCCATTGGTCCGCCGGGGCACACCCCTTTCAGAGGACAGACCTATGGGATAACACATTCGAAACAGCTACTCCAAACATAGTGTGAGATGATATTAAATTAACATTCAGGACTGCATATTTACAAAAAGCAAAATCAACTGACCAAAATACAAAATATCAGTATGTATAGTTCCTGTGCATAAACTGAAAACTCATCAGTCCAACTCCAAAGAAACCTTTGTGTAGACCAATAGTGTCATCCATATCCACGCCCACTGAAATACAATACAACAATTCATTAGTGAGTGTGTGCTATCTATCGGTCTGCAGAGTAGAAATGACAGTTAGTTGATTGTGTAAACAAAATCCCCCCTCAATATACTAGTAGGGAAATCAAGATAATGCATAAAGGTATATTAATACCTCATGAGCATAATGTTCACTGTAAGTAAAGAAACAATATATTGTACCAAATCTAAATGACCCTGATATAAGAATTGGGAAGGAACTGTTAGGGATATACTTTAAAAGATGTAAAGTGTATGAAGTGGATTATGTAAATACAGACACATTGTCCAAACAGGCCCCCCGCTTTATAGATAGCACACATATTTAGAAAGAATTATATGGTTAAAGGAAGACACTTGATCTCTCCTCAGCCCATTCAAATGGTGCCGTGCTAACGGGGGACAGATGGACAGTGTGTAAGGTGTATTATAATTGGACTAGATTGTCACCAATCAGCTAAAGTCTGCAGAGCACAAGAAAAATTCTAATAAATAGGACCTTGAATAATGCTGAGTTAAACTAGTTAGTCTATGCCCTTGGGTATAGGCGAGACTTAAGGCCCGTTAGGGAGGGCCTGGCAGAGCTATAGGAAATATGGACTCACCAAAAATTAATGAGGTCAAACTCTGAGTTGAGGCCTTCCGGAACCCTGGTCCTCAACTTGAAGATCCAGAAGGCCTCCCTCTCTCCTAGCCTGCGGTTTCTGTCCAGACCCCCCTAAGTGGAGGTATTCTTTCTATGATGGTCCAAGTGAAAGACAAGGTGTTTTTCTGATGCAAACCATAAAAGTGTTGTATCAGAGGTGTAGTAAGTGCCCCTGCACGTATGTCTGCCAGATGTTCCTTGATCCGGCTTCTAGCCTCCCTGGTGGTTAGGCCTACATACTGTACAGAGCAATCCCTGCAATTGATAACATATACAACATATGTTGATCTACAATTAAGACAGGAGTCTATCTGAAATGTTCGGCCAGTGACTAATGAGCTAAAGTGTTCCCCTATGGCTACCTTCTCACATGCCACACAGGTACGATGGTGGCAGCAGAAAGTGCCCTTACAACTTAGCCAGGAGGAGGAGGGGGTGCCTGATTTTTTTAGTCTTGTTGGTGCCACTATGTTGCCAATTGATCTACTCTTCTTGTAAGTGTATCTCAAGCCCTTGTCAACCACTTCTTGTAGGCTATCATCCGCAGATAGTAGACTGAAATGTTTCTTCACTATCTGACAGATATCTTTGTACTGTCTCGAGTATTCCGTCATAAAAATGACTTTTTCATTCTGCCTATTCAGACAACCACATTTGCTCTCCCTATTCTTTGAGGGACCTAGTAGTTTTTCCCTAGGTATGCCTTTCACTACAGGGAGTGCAGAATTATTAGGCAAGTTGTATTTTTGAGGATTAATTTTATTATTGAACAACAACCATGTTCTCAATGAACCCAAAAAACTCATTAATATCAAAGCTGAATATTTTTGGAAGTAGTTTTTAGTTTGTTTTTAGTTTTAGCTATTTTAGGGGGATATCTGTGTGTGCAGGTGACTATTACTGTGCATAATTATTAGGCAACTTAACAAAAAACAAATATATACCCATTTCAATTATTTATTTTTACCAGTGAAACCAATATAACATCTCAACATTCACAAATATACATTTCTGACATTCAAAAACAAAACAAAAACAAATCAGTGACCAATATAGCCACCTTTCTTTGCAAGGACACTCAAAAGCCTGCCATCCATGGATTCTGTCAGTGTTTTGATCTGTTCACCATCAACATTGCGTGCAGCAGCAACCACAGCCTCCCAGACACTGTTCAGAGAGGTGTACTGTTTTCCCTCCTTGTAAATCTCACATTTGATGATGGACCACAGGTTCTCAATGGGGTTCAGATCAGGTGAACAAGGAGGCCATGTCATTAGATTTTCTTCTTTTATACCCTTTCTTGCCAGCCACGCTGTGGAGTACTTGGACGCGTGTGATGGAGCATTGTCCTGCATGAAAATCATGTTTTTCTTGAAGGATGCAGACTTCTTCCTGTACCACTGCTTGAAGAAGGTGTCTTCCAGAAACTGGCAGTAGGACTGGGAGTTGAGCTTGACTCCATCCTCAACCCGAAAAGGCCCCACAAGCTCATCTTTGATGATACCAGCCCAAACCAGTACTCCACCTCCACCTTGCTGGCGTCTGAGTCGGACTGGAGCTCTCTGCCCTTTACCAATCCAGCCACGGGCCCATCCATCTGGCCCATCAAGACTCACTCTCATTTCATCAGTCCATAAAACCTTAGAAAAATCAGTCTTGAGATATTTCTTGGCCCAGTCTTGACGTTTCAGCTTGTGTGTCTTGTTCAGTGGTGGTCGTCTTTCAGCCTTTCTTACCTTGGCCATGTCTCTGAGTATTGCACACCTTGTGCTTTTGGGCACTCCAGTGATGTTGCAGCTCTGAAATATGGCCAAACTGGTGGCAAGTGGCATCTTGGCAGCTGCACGCTTGACTTTTCTCAGTTCATGGGCAGTTATTTTGCGCCTTGGTTTTTCCACACGCTTCTTGCGACCCTGTTGAATATTTTGAATAAAACGCTTGATTGTTCGATGATCACGCTTCAGAAGCTTTGCAATTTTAAGAGTGCTGCATCCCTCTGCAAGATATCTCACTATTTTTGACTTTTCTGAGCCTGTCAAGTCCTTCTTTTGACCCATTTTGCCAAAGGAAAGGAAGTTGCCTAATAATTATGCACACCTGATATAGGGTGTTGATGTCATTAGACCACACCCCTTCTCATTACAGAGATGCACATCACCTAATATGCTTAATTGGTAGTAGGCTTTCGAGCCTATACAGCTTGGAGTAAGACAACATGCATAAAGAGGATGATGTGGTCAAAATACTCATTTGCCTAATAATTCTGCACTCCCTGTACTTTCCTAGCCTTAGATATTACAGAGTTGTTATACCCCCTATCCTGGAGTCGCCTAGTGAGGTCATCCGCTTGTTTCTCATACACTTCAGTCTCACTGCAGTTTCTCTTAAGTCGGACAAACTGCCCTTTGGCCACCCCTGTGAACACCCCTTTTGGGTGGCAACTATCCGCGTGCAAGAGTGAGTTACCTGAAATGGGCTTGCGATATGTTTCAGAGATGATATTTTTGCCTGGAGAACCCTTGAGTGTTACATCAAGAAAACTAATGGTGTTCTGCTGTACTTCATTTGTAAAATAAATACCTAACCAATCATCATCCAGACTATCAACAAAAGTTTGTAGCTCAAGATCTGTACCTCCCCATATAAAGAGGAGGTCATCTATAAAGCAGCCATACCAACACTCCTATGGGGATTTCTCTCTCCATAGATGTGGGACAGCTCCCACCAACCCATGAACAGGTTGGCATAGGAGGGGGCAAACTTGGCCCCCATTGCTGTCCCATGCCTCTGGAGAAAGAAATCCCCCTCAAATTCAAAATAATTATGGCTGAGGAGGAATCTGGTAACCTCCACTACATTCTCCACAAATTTAGAGTCCATACCATAATGTTTCTCTAGGAAAAAACTAATAGCCTGCAAACCCTTATCGTGTGGGATGGAAGTGTATAGAGACTTTACATCCGCTGTAAGCCATAAATAATGTTCCTTCCATACCACACGTGAGAGAAGATTAAGAACATGTTTAGTGTCAGATAGAAAACTCCATAGTGAACCCACTAGTGGCTGCAATACATGGTTCAGCCACTCTGACAGGTGCTCCAACAAGGAGCCAATGCCGCTGACAATTGGCCTCCCCCGTACATTGTCAGTGGATTTATGGACCTTAGGCAAATGGTTGAATGTAGGGATAGCCGGATTGGACACCAACAAGTAATCTTTTGTACTGGTGTCAATAAACCCTAGTTCAACGCCGTCATCCACAAGGGAGGCCAACTGCCGCTGAAAACTCCTCGTCGGATCACCCGAAAAAGAGCAGCATAGTCTTCAGTATTTCTAAGCTGTTTATACGCTTCCTCCCAAAAGCAGCTGGCATTAAGAACTACTATGGTCCCCCCCTTGTCTGCGGCTCTCACCACTATTGTGTCATTTTTAGCAAGACTCTCAAATGCCCTTTTCTGATTGAATGTGATGTTGCGCTGCTGGCCTCTTTCAGATGTATAATATAGTCTGGTTAGATCCTGCTCTACCCTCTGTTGAAACTTTTCAAGGAGTTGTCCCCTATTTTGAATCGGGTAAAAAGAGGACCTGGGTTTGAAGGAGGGAATCTGTACTATTCCTACTCCTTCTAAACCTCCTTCCTCCTCCAATGATTCAAGAGCCCTGATATCACAGAGCTCCTGAAAATCTAATGGAATGGTCCCATCTGACCTGGCTATTCTTCTCGGACCAATGGAGGGAATGGATGTGTGGCTCTCACTATCACTCATCTGATGTGAATGGTAATACTTCTTTAAGGTCAATTTCCGAATCAATTTGTTGACGTCTAGCAAATAGTGATGTTGCGAACCTAAAAATTTCGGTTCGCGAACGGCAGACTCGAACTTCCGTAACTGTTCGCGAACCGGGCGACTTCAATAGGCAGGCAAACTTTAAAACCCACAGGGACTCTTTCTGGCCACAATAGTGATGGAAAAGTTGTTTCAAGGGGACTAACACCTGGACTGTGGCATGCCGGAGGGGGATCCATGTCAAAACTCCCATGGAAAATTACATAGTTGATGCAGAGTCTGGTTTTAATCCATAAAGGGCATAAATCACCTAACATTCCTAAATTGTTTGGAATAATGTGTTTTAAAACATCAGGTATGATGTATCGATCAGATAGTGTAAGGGCTACGCCCGCTTCACAGTGACAGACCAAACTTCCCGTGTAACGCACCGCAAACAACCGCAAACAGTCCATTTGCACAACCACGAGATAGATAGATTTGATAGATACATAGATTACATAGATCAATAGATGCAATATACATTTGATAGATACAAATTACATAGATAAATAGATGCAATATACATTTGATAGATACAAATTACATAGATCAATAGATGCAATATACATTTGATAGATACAAATTACATAGATCAATAGATGCAATATACATTTGATAGATACGAATTACATAGATCAATAGATGCAATATACATTTGATAGATACGAATTACATAGATCAATAGATGCAATATACATTTGATAGATACGAATTACATAGATCAATAGATGCAATATACATTTGATAGATACGAATTACATAGATCAATAGATGCAATATACATTAGATAGATACGAATTACATAGATCAATAGATGCAATATACATTTGATAGATACGATTGATAGTTAGATAGATTTTGATAGATAAATAGATAGATTTGATAGATATATAATTTCCCAGACAGAGAATTACAAGACGTGCGGTCTGAGACCCATGGTAAGGTTACTTCCTTTTGCACAATCGAGTACAGGTTGGGGTCCGGGATTGCCTTTTGTGCAAAGAAATTGTGGCCGGGTACCTTCCACTGCGGTGTCCCCTATCAGGGGATGTGTATATGGCATGGATTTTAGGAACTGGGAGATGGAAAAAGATGCTTGGACACCCAGTACAGGTCGTTCTCCTTCAGCCTTTTTATACAAGGGTCCTCGACCCTCAACAGGCACGACAGCTTGAAAGACCCCATATGCCATGACTTCCTTTTGCACAATCGAGTACAGGTATGGCATCGTTTTTAGGAACCCGGAGATAATTTTTAGGAACCAGGAGATGGAAAAAGATGCTTGGTCGGTCCTCCTACTTCAAAATTGGGGCACTGCGCGTGCAATCTAATGTGCCACCAGATATGAGTGGTGTGTTAAGTAGTACTATTCTTAGCAGTTTAATCTGTCATGCTCGGCTGAGTAGGTTCAGGAGTTTGGAGCATGTGCAAGGTGATGGCTGAGTTAAGCTGAGAGGATGTGAAGAGGTGAGTAGGACTCAGTATACCAGAATGGAAACACAGAACAAAGAAGGGCTTTTGTTAAAGTAACTTTACTATGGTAATGCAAGGAAAACAAGAGGTAAAGCACATCAAGGTTATATTCCAAACTGATAATAAACAAATGAAAGTCTTGTAAAAGAACAGTTCAAGCAGAAGTCCTTCAACAGACACAGACGACCCTTACGAGTACTTGATATTAGGATCAAAGTGGGCATACACGGGTATTAGAGCCAGGGTACTTGGTATCATAAGCCAGTATCTCGGTAAGGCAACTTGGTTTCAGGAACGGGCCGAGCGGCGAGCATACGCCTGTATCTCGGTAAGGCAACTTGGTTTCAGGAACGGGCCGAGCATACGCCAGTATCTCAGTAAGGCAACTTGGTTTCAGGAAGTGGCCGAGCATACGCCAGTATCTCGGTATAGCAACTTGGGTTCAGGAAGGGGCTGAGCATATGCCAGTATCTTGGTAAGGCAACTTGGGTTCAGGAACGGTCCGAGCGGTGAGCATACGCCTGTATCTCGGTAAGGCAACTTGGTTTCAGGAACGGGCTGAGCATACGCCAGTATCTCGGTAAGGCAACTTGGTTTCAGGAAGGGGCCGAGCATACGCCAGTATCTCGGTATAGCAACTTGGGTTCAGGAAGGGGCCGAGCATATGCCAGTATCTCGGTAAGGCAACTTGGGTTCAGGAAGGGGCCGAACATACACCATTATCTAGTATCTTGGTAAGGCAACTTGGTTTCAGGAAGGAGCCGAGCATACGCCAGTATCTCGGTAAGGAAACTTGGTTTCAGGAAGGAGCCGATTATACACCAGTATCTCGGTAAGGCAACTTGGGTTCAGGAACAGGCCGAGCATACGCCAGTATCTCCGTAAGGCAACTTGGGTTCAGGAACAGGCCGAGCATACGCCAGTATCTCGGTAAGGCAACTTGGGTTCAGGAACAGGCCGAGCATACGCCAGTATCTCGGTAAGGCAACTTGGGTTCAGGAACAGGCCGAGCATACGCCAGTATCTCGGTAAGGCAACTTGGGTTCAGGAAGAAGCCGAGCATACGCCAGTATCTCAGTAAGGCAACTTGGGTTCAGGAACAGGCCGAGCATACGCCAGTATCTCAGTAAGGCAACTTTGGTTCAGGAACAGGCCGAGCATATGCCAGTATCTTGGTAAGGCAACTTAGTTTCAGGAAGACAAATGTCCCAGTAGAGTTGCTTAGACTCAGCAAGCAGATAAACAAACAGTTCTTACAGCAGTGGAGTTTAGTACCAACAGCCAAGGAAGTATACAGGTACTCACAGCAGAGGTACTTGGCTTCAGGATAAACAGATGTCACAGTATAGTTGCTTAGACTCAGCAAGCAGATTAACATACAGTTCTTACAGCAGTGGAGTTTAGTACCAACAGCCAAGGAAGTATACAGGTACTCACAGCAGAGGTACTTGGCTTCAGGATAAACAGATGTCACAGTATAGTTGCTTAGACTCAGCAAGCAGTTTAACATACAGTTCTTACAGCAGTGGAGTTTAGTACCAACAGCCAAGGAAGTATACAGGTACTCACAGCAGAGGTACTTGGCTTCAGGATAAACAGATGTCACAGTATAGTTGCTTAGACTCAGCAAGCAAATTAACATACAGTTCTTACAGCAGTGGAGTTTAGTACCAAGAGCCAAGGAAGTATACAGGTACTCACAGCAGAGGTACTTGGCTTCAGGATAAACAGATGTCACAGTATAGTTGCTTAGACTCAGCAGGCAGATTAACATACAGTTCTTACAGCAGTGGAGTTTAGTACCAACAGCCAAGGAAGTATACCGGTGCTCACAGCAAAGGTACTTGGCTTCAGGATAAACAGATGTCACAGTATAGTTGCTTAGACTCAGCAGCCAGTTAAGCTTACAGTTCTCACAGCATGGTGATAGACACAGTAGCCAAGTAAGCATACAGGATACAAATGAATTGTCAGAATACAAGCCAAGGGTCAGTAGCCAGGAAAGCAGTCCAATCTTTCATAAAGCAAAAAGGGGAATCCAGAAGAATGATCAATCAGCAAGCCGAGTTCAGATGCCAGCGATCCAACAACAAAACTGGATTTCATGAAACAGAAGCAGCTCATCTCATCAGGCCTTTTTTACTCGAATGTATCGCCCAATGTCAGTCCCTTTGGGATCCATCCCTCATTCATTTTAATAAAGGTGAGATAATCAAGACTTTTTTGACCTAGGCGACTTCTCTTCTCAGTGACAATACCTCCTGCTGCATTGAAGGTCCTTTCTGACAGGACACTTGAAGCGGGGCAGGCCAGAAGTTCGATTGCAAATTGGGATAGCTCAGGCCACAGGTCAAGCCTGCACACCCACTAGTCAAGGGGTTCATCGCTCCTCAGAGTGTCGAGATCCGCAGTTAATGCGAGGTAATCTGCTACCTGTCGGTTGAGTCGTTCTCTGAGGCTGGATCCCGAAGGGCTGTGGCGATGCATAGGAGTTAAAAAGGTCCGCATGTCCTCCATCAACAACACGCCTGGAAAGCGTCCTGTCCTTGCCGGCGTGGTCGTGGGAGGAGGAGTATTACTTTCATCTCTTCCCCTGTTAGATTCCCGTTGTGCTGTGACATCACCCTTATACGATGTGTAAAGCATACTTTTTAAATTATCTTTGAACTGCTCCATCCTTTCTGACTTGCAGGAATTTGGTAACATTTCAGTCACTTTATGCTTATACCGGGGGTCTAGTAGCGTGGACACCCAGTACAGTTCGTTCTCCTTCAGCTTTTTTATACGAGTGTCCCTCAACAGGCACGACAGCATGAAAGACCCCATTTGCACAAGGTTGGATGCCGAGCTACTCATGTCCCGTTCCTCGTCCTCACTGATCTCACTGAAGGTATCTTCTTCCCCCCAGCCACGTACAACACCACGGGTACCAGATAAGTGACAACAACGAGCACCCTGGGATGCCTGTTATGCTTGGTCTTCCTCCTCCTCCTCAAAGCCACATTCCTCCTCTGAATCCTCTTCCTCACAATCCTCTTCCGGCGTTGCGTCTGGTCCAGCAAGCAATGCTGATAAGGCTGTTTCTGGTGGTGATGGAGACCACAACTCTTCCTCTTCCTCTTCACGCTCATCTACGGTCTGATCCAGCACTCTTCGCAGGGCACGCTCCAGGAAGAAAACAAATAGTATGATGTCGCTAATGGTGCCTTCGGTGCGACTGACTAGGTTTGTCACCTCCTCAAAAGGACGCATGAGCCTACAGGCATTGCGCATGAGCGTCCAGTAACGTGGCAAAAAAATCCCCAGCTCCCCAGAGGCTGTCCTAGCACCCCGGTCATACAAATACTCGTTAACAGCTTTTTCTTGTTGGAGCAGGCGGTCGAACAATAGGAGTGTTGAATTCCAACGTGTCGGGCTGTTGCAAATCAAGCGCCTCACTGGCAGGTTGTTTCGCCGCTGGATATCTGACAAGTGCGCCATGGCCGTGTAGGAACGCCTGAAATGGCCACACACCTTCCTGGCCTGCTTCAGGACATCCTGTAAGCCTGGGTACTTATGCACAAAGCGTTGTACAATCTGATTACACACATGTGCCATGCACGGCACATGTGTCGACTTGCCCAATTTCAATGCCGCCACCAAATTACTTCCATTGTCAGAAACAACTTTGCCAATCTCCAGTTGGTGCGGAGTCAGTCACTGATCCACCTGTGCGTTCAGGGCGGACAGGAGTGCTGGTGCGGTGTGACTCTCTGCTTTCAGGCAAGTCAACCCCAAGACGGCGTGACACTGCCGTATCCGGGATGTTGAATAGTACCTGGGGAGCTGGGGGGGGGGGTGCCATTGATGTGGAGCAAGACGCAGCAGCAGAAGAGGACTCAGCCGAGGAAGAGGTTATGGAAGAGGATGGAGTAGGAGGAGTAGAGGAGGTAGCAGCAGGCCTGCCTGCAAGTCGTGGCGGTGTCACCAACTCCTCTGCAGAGCCATGCATTCCATGCTTGTCAACCGTCAGCAGGTTTACCCAATGCGCAGTGTAGGTGATATACCTGCCCTGACCATGCTTTGCAGACCAACTATCAGTGGTCAGATGGACCCTTGCCCCAACGCTGTGTGCCAGACATGCCATTACTTCCTTTCACACAATCGAGTACAGGTTGGGGATTGCCTTTTGTGAAAAGAAATTTCGGCCAGGTACCTTCCACTGTGGTGTCCCAATAGATACAAATTTTTTGAATGCCTCAGACTCCACCAGCTTGTATGGTAAAAGCTGGTGGGCTAAGAGTTCAGACAAGCCAGCTGTCAGACACCGGGCAAGGGGGTGACTTTGGGACATTGGCTTCTTATGCTCAAACATGTCCTTGACAGACACCTGACTGTGGGCAGATTACCAGGAACTGCTACGTAAGAGAGACTGAGTGGCGGATGGTTGAGAGGGGGCAAGGAGTACAGCAGTGGTTGACGTGGCTGAAGATGCTGGACCAGGAGGAGGATGGCGGCTTTGAGTTTGTGTGCTGCTTCTACTCATGTGTTCATCCCATCGTCGTTTGTGATGTGAGATCATGTGCCTTCGCAAAGCAGTTGTACCTAGGTGGGTGTTGAACTTCCAGCGACTCAGTTTCTTTTGGCACAGGTTGCAAATGGCATCGCTGTTGTCAGAGGCAGACACACAAAAAAAATGCCACACTGCTGAGCTCTGCGATGATGGCATTCTGGTGGTGGCAACAGCATGCGTTGATTGGTGTGCTGTCTGGCTGACCCCGGGTGCCGATACATGCTGTCTGACTGTGCCATTATCTCCTTGCGACGACCTCCCCCTGCTTCCAACTCGTCTCCTCCTCCTCCTCTCTGTCTCCCCATCTGAACTTTCCCCCTCTTCTTCTCTTCTAGCGGGCACCCACGTGACATCCACGGACCCATCATCATCAACCGCTTCACTTGTATCTGACAAATCAACAAAGGAAGCAGCAGCGGGTACAACCTCATCATCATCATCACACCGTACGTCCATGTCTGTAATGCTGCCTGACTGAGACATATCACTGTTAACTACATCCTCTGTCAATGATGGTTGCGCATCACTCATTTCTTCCAACTGATGTGTCAATAACTCCTCTGACAGATCAAGTGAAGCGGCTGTGGTGCTAGTGTTGGTGGTGGCGGCAGGCGGGGGAGTGGCACTGGTCACTTGAGAGGTGCCCGAAGCTAAGTTGGAGGTGTATGGTGCGTCAAGGTTTTGAGCGGAAGCTGTAGAAGATTGGGTGTCCTGTGTTATAAAGTCAACTATTTCATCAGAACTTTTCGTGTCCATGGTACGTGGCCTAACACTGGGCATTATTCTATGGCCAAAGGGAATCACAGCACCATGACCACGACGGTACCTGCGGGGTGGCCTGCCTCTGCCTGTCTTTTTTTTTTTTTAAATGTAGACTTACACTACTATTAAACAAAATATGAGTGGTGCCACTGGGCAAGTGGGCACAGTGACAGTATACGCTGTGATCCTGACACAAAAAAGCAGACTGATGTTTCACAATCCAAAAAGTTTATTTTTTTTTAAATGTACACTTACACTACTATTAAACAAGATATGAGTGGTGGCACTGGGCAAGTGTGAGCCTGGCACAAAAAAGCAGACTGATGATTCACAGTCAAAAAAGTTTTTTTTTTTTAAATATTTACACTACTGTTCTAACAAATATGATTTGTGGCACTAGTTGGCAAGTGGGCCTGGCACACATGCTGGCAGGCAGGCAACTGCAATTAGATTACACTAGCAGACTGATGTTTCACAGTCAAAAAAGTTTTTTTTTAAATATTTACACTACTGTTATAACAAATATGAGTGGTGGCACTAGTTGGCATACACGCTGGCAGGCAGGCAACTGCAATTAGATTACACTAGCAGACTGATGTTTCACAGTCAAAAAAGTTGTTGTTTTTTTAAATATTTACACTACTGTTATAACAAATATGAGTGGTGGCACTAGTTGGCAAGTGTGCCTGGCACACACGCTGGCAGGCAGGCAACTGCAATTAGATTACACTAGCAGACTGATGTAAAAGTTTTTTTTTTTTTAAATTTACACTAATGTCACACCAGATATGAGTGGTGGCACTGAGGAAGTAGGCACAGTATATGCTGTGAGCCTGACACACAGGCTGGCAGTGGCAGGCTGGCCTGGCAACTGAAATTAGATTACACTAGCAGAGTGATGTTTCACAGTCAAATATTTTTTTTTTAAATATTTACACTACTGTTATAACAAATATGATTGGTGGCACTTAGCAAGTGGGCCTGGCACACGCTGGCAGGCAGGCAACTGCAATTAGATTACACTAGCAGACTGATGTTTCACAGTAAAAAAAAATGTTTTTTCAAAAATATTTACACTACTGTTATAACAAATATGATTGGTGGCACTAGTTGGCAAGTGGGCCTGGAACACACGCTGGCAGGCAGGCAGGCAGGCAACTGCAATTAGATTACACTAGCAGACTGATGTTTCACAGTCAAAAAAGTTTTTTTTTAAATATTTACACTATTGTTATAACAAATATGATTGGTGGCACTAGTTGGCAAGTGGGCCTGGCACACATGCTGGCAGGCAGGTAGCTGAAATTAGATTACACTAGCAGACTGATGTTTCACAGTCAAAAAAGTTTTTTAAAAAAATATTTACACTACTGTTATAACAAATCTGATTGGTGGCACTAGTTGGCAAGTGGGCCTGGTACACACGCTGGCAGGCAGGCAACTGCAATTAGATTACACTAGCAGACTGATGTTTCACAGTCAAAAAAGTTTTTTTTTTTTAAATATTTACACTACTGTTACAAAAAATATGATTGGCACTTGTTGGCAAGTGGGCCTGGCACACACACTGGCAGGCAGGCAACTGCAATTAGATTACACTAGCAGACTGATGTAAAAGTTTTTTTTTTTTTTTAAATTTACACTAATGTTACACCAGATATGACTGGTGGCACTGAGGAAGTAGGCACAGTATATGCTGTGAGCCTGACACACAGGCTGGCTGGCAGTGGCAGGCTGGCCTGGCAACTGAAATTAGATTACACTAGAAGACTGATGTAAAAGTTTTTTTTTTTTAATTTACACTAATGTTACACCAGATATGACTGGTGGCACTGAGCAAGTAGGCACAGTATATGCTGTGAGCCTGACACACAGGCTGGCAGTGCAAGGCAGGCAACTGCTATTAGATTACAAAAAAAGAAAAAAAAAAAGACTGATGTTCTAGCCCTGAAAAGGGCTTTTTGGGGTGCTGTCCTTACAGCAGAGATCAGATGAGTCCTTCAGGACTGTAGTGGACACTGAATACACTAGCCTAACTATCAATTTCCCTATAAAACCAGCAGCAGCAGCACTATCCCTCCTCTCACTAAGAATGCAGGATCAGAATGAAAATGGCTGCTGCCCAGGAGCTGGGAGGGTCTGGGAGGGAGTGTCTGCTGCTGATTGGCTGAAATGTGTCTGCAGACTGTGAGATACAGGGACAAAGTTTACTCAATCATGATGAATAGGGGGCGGATCGAACATCGCATATGTTCGCCCGTCGCGGCGAACGCGAACAAGCTATGATTGCCGGGAACTGTTCTCCGACATCACTACTAGCAAAGTCCTGAATAGGTTAAAGTCTGCTGTAGGTGTATAGGACAGTCCCAAACTTAGTACCTCCATTTCATATTTATTTAGTACTGTATCCGATAGATTTAATATGTTCTGTAATTGCCTCGTCTCCGACCTCTCCTTTGGGGGTATCTCCTCTGATCCTTGTACTGTTGGTGTGGCTCCTGACTTTCGCCTCCCCCCCCTTCTGGTGTTTTTTGGGGGACCGAAAAAACCCGTTCCAACTGAGCTTTGTCTGAATCTCTGTTTGCTCCTTGACCCATCTCTGCACATCTTGGATCCTCTCAGTAGTGTGAGTGTGGTTGTGCAACTTGTGCTTTCAATATTGGGGGTGGTAGAGATATTGAGCTCTCTTTAGGTCTCACCACTTGCTCCCTTGATGACAACTCTTCCCCACCTGATCCAGAGGCTTTGTCACACGACTCCCCCTCGCTTTCATAACAATTAACTCTCCTCCCTCTGTTGCGTCCCTGTTTGTTATTCCCACGCTGTTGATTGGGAAAGAAAGTGTTCTTATTTTGTTCTTTTCTTAGAACATGTCTATCTCTCCTATTCCAACCATAGACACGATTGAGGTCATAATCCAACTGATCTCTTAGATACTTGCTATGCTTAGCCTCCAAAAGAAGAGGCTTGGCCTCAGCTATTATATTTTGTAGTGTATGATCAAATTGTATATAATTGGGTTCTTTGCTCCTATTATTTAATTCTCTCTGCACCTCCTTTATTTTGGTGGCTATTTCCTCCAAGGATTTTTGTTTGAATTCACAATCAGCTGCATAAGCTTTAGTGAGCAATTGGTCAAATGGCCATTCCATAGATCTATAAAGATCTTATCATCTGTAACAAATGTGGGAAATTTGTTTAACCTTAATCCTCTAGGTACAATGCCCAATTCTTGATACCTTGTTAAGGTCTTAATATCCCAACTTAGTTTGTTTTCCTTTAATAGTAGAAACTCCAATTCTTCAAAGAATGCAATTAGACTGTAATGTGATTTATCTGTAGAAAAGATTTTATTATAATCCACTGAAATGGTATCCCTTTCTTGTGCAGTCCTCAATGAAAATAATATAGGTGGAGCTGCATCAGTATCAGTGTTAACCCCTTCACTCAATAAACACACAAAAAATATGCAAATGTGCAACCGTTTTTGTCAAAGACTGGAAATATCCCTCCTAGAGTCTGGCCTAGACTCTTCGTATAATGTAAGAAATAACCAAGGTAAATGGAGAATATGAACTATGGAGGAGTAATCACAGGTGTTAAGTGTATGCAGCAATTGTGGCAAGCCTAAGTCCTTAACACAACCAATATATACTTGTGGAGATAGGCATGTGCAAACATGTAACGAAGGATGATACCCCAAGAGGATTCCCCTGCTTCTAGGGGATATGTATAGCAGGAAACTCTCAGCTAATTCACAGTTGTAATCCTGAGCGTAGAAACAAACTTAGCACTTTAGGAAACAATAAGCTCCAAATCACATACCTTCCGTCCTCCCCGGACACCTTCAGCCTGCACTCGGGGCAATGCCTCTCGTAGTAACAGAAACTCACGTCCTGTCGGGACTCAAGGCCGTGTCCTGGTCCACCTCCAATGACGGATGTGCTGGTTTCACTTCCTCCAGTGTAGGTCCTTGTTGTATACTGTGTTTTGGGGTCAGAACCTGCTTCGCTCTCAGTGTCTGTGCTGGCTTTAGTCAGCCACTTGTGAACAGATAAAGAACATAGGCAACACAGACATGAGTATGATGTGAAAAATAAGTGTATTTATTTACAGGTAGCGCAAAGGCGCTACATGAGTGAATGACAAAAAATACAAATAGTTATATACACATTGCGTGGAGGGGATAAACACCCCGGGGTTAAGATACTGGAATGTGTAATGCAAGCAGGGAGCAGATAGGTAAACGCGTTTCAGCCCTTGGCCTTACTCATTACCTGATTAAAAATATGCATAGTGTTCTATAAAACCACCCGCCCACTTCCCCATTGGTCCGCCGGGGCACACCCCTTTCAGAGGACAGACCTATGGGATAACACATTCGAAACAGCTACTCCAAACATAGTGTGAGATGATATTAAATTAACATTCAGGACTGCATATTTACAAAAAGCAAAATCAACTGACCAAAATACAAAATATCAGTATGTATAGTTTCTGTGCATAAACTGAAAACTCATCAGTCCAACTCCAAAGAAACCTTCGTGTAGACCGATTGTGTCATCCATATCCACGCCCACTGAAATACAATACAACAATTCATTAGTGAGTGCGTGCTATCTATCGGTCTGCAGAGTAGAAATGACAGTTAGTTGATTGTGTAAACAAAATCCCCCCTCAATATACTAGTAGGGAAATCAAGATAATGCATAAAGGTATATTAATACCTCATGAGCATAATGTTCACTGTAAGTAAAGAAACAATATATTGTACCAAATCTAAATGACCCTGATATAAGAATTGGGAAGGAACTGTTAGGGATATACTTTAAAAGATGTAAAGTGTATGAAGTGGATTATGTAAATACAGACACATTGTCCAAACAGGCCCCCCCGCTTCATAGATAGCACACATATTTAGAAAGAATTATATGGTTAAAGGAAGACACTTGATCTCTCCTCAGCCCATTCAAATGGTGCAGTGCTAACGGGGGACAGATGGACAGTATGTAAGGTGTATTATAATTGGACTAGATTGTCACCAATCAGCTAAAGTCTGCAGAGCACAAGAAAAATGGGCTTGGTGGGAGGTGTCCCATGTCTATGGAGAGAGAAATCTCCATAGGAGTGGTATTGTTTGGTATGGCCGCTTTATAGATGACCTCCTCTTTATATGGGGAGGTACAGATCTTGAGCTACAAACTTTTGTTGATAGTCTGGATGATGATTGGTTAGGTATTTATTTTACAAATGAAGTACAGCAGAACACCATTAGTTTTCTCGATGTAACACTCAAGGGTTCTCCAGGCAAAAATATCATCTCTGAAACATATAGCAAGCCCATTTCAGGTAACTCACTCTTGCACGCGGATAGTTGCCACCCAAAAGGGGTGTTCACAGGGGTGGCCAAAGGGCAGTTTATCCGACTTAAGAGAAACTGCAGCGAGACTAAAGTGTATGAGAAACAAGCGGATGACCTCACTAGGCGACTCCAGGATAGGGGGTATAACAACTCTGTAATATCTAAGGCTAGGAAAGTAGTGAAAGGCATACCTATGGAAAAACTACTAGGTCCCTCAAAGAATAGGGAGAGCAAATGTGGTTTTCTGAATAGGCAGAATGAAAAAGTCATTTTTATGACGGAATACTCGAGACAGTACAAAGATATCTGTCAGATAGTGAAGAAACATTTCAGTCTACTATCTGCGGATGATAGCCTACAAGAAGTGGTTGACAAGGGCTTGAGATACACTTACAAGAAGAGTAGATCAATTGGCAACATAATGGCACCAACAAGACTAAAAAAATCAGGCACCCCCCTCCTCCTCCTGGCTAAGTTGTAAGGGCACTTTCCGCTGCCACCATCGTACCTTTGTGGCATGTGAGAAGGTAGCCATAGGGGAACACTTTAGCTCATTAGTCACTGGCCGAACATTTCAGATAGACTCCTGTCTTAATTGTAGATCAACATATGTTGTATATGTTATCAATTGCAGGGATTGCTTTGTACAGTATGTAGGCCTAACCACCAGGGAGGCTAGAAACCGGATCAAGGAACATCTGGCAGACATACGTGCAGGGGTACTTACTACACCTCTGATACAACACTTTTATGGGTTGCATCAGAAAAACACCTTGTCTTTCACTTGGACCATCATAGAAAGAATACCTCCACTTAGGGGGGGTCTGGACAGAAACTGCAGGCTAGGAGAGAGGGAGGCCTTCTGGATCTTCAAGTTGAGGACCAGGGTTCCGGAAGGCCTCAACTCAGAGTTTGACCTCATTAATTTTTGGTGAGTCCATATTTCCTATAGCTCTGCCAGGCCATCCCTAACGGGCCTTAAGTCTCGCCTATACCCAAGGGCATAGACTAACTAGTTTAACTCAGCATTATTCAAGGTCCTATTTATTAGCATTTTACTTGTGCTCTGAAGACTTTAGCTGATTGGTGACAATCTAGTCCAATTATAATACACCTTACACACTGTCCATCTGTCCCCCGTTAGCACGGCACCATTTGAATGGGCTGAGGAGAGATCAAGTGTCTTCCTTTAACCATATAATTCTTTCTAAATATGTGTGCTATCTATGAAGCGGGGGGGCCTGTTTGGACAATGTGTCTGTATTTACATAATCCACTTCATACACTTTACATCTTTTAAAGTATATCCCTAACAGTTGCTTCCCAATTCTTATAGCAGGGTCATTTAGATTTGGTACAATATATTGTTTCTTTACTTACAGTGAACATTCTGCTCATGAGGTATTAATGTACCTTTATGCATTATCTTGATTTCCCTACTAGTATATTGAGGGGGGATTTTGTTTACACAATCAACTGACTGTCATTTCTACTCTGCAGACCGATAGATAGCACGCACTCACTAATGAATTGTTGTATTGTATTTCAGTGGGCGTGGATATGGATGACACTATCAGTCTACACGAAGGTTTCTTTGGAGTTGGACTGATGACTTTTCAGTTTATGCACAGGAACTATACATACTGATATTTTGTATTTTGGTCAGTTGATTTTGCTTTTTGTAAATATGCAGTGTTGAATGTTAATTTAATATCATCTCACACTATGTTTAGAGTAGCTCTTTCAAATGTGTTATCCCATAGGTCTGTCCTCTGAAGGGGGTGTGCCCCGGTGGACCAATGGGGAAGTGGGTGGGTGGTTTTATAGAACTCTATGCATATTTTTAATCAGGTAATGAGTAAGGCCAAGTGCTGATACGTGTTTACCTGTCTGTTCCCTGCTTGCATTACACATTCCAGTATCTTAACCTCGGGGTGTTTATCCCCTCCACGCAATGTGTATATAACTATTTGTATTTTTTGTCATTCACTCATGTAGCGCATTTGCGCTACCTGTAAATAAATCCACTTATTTTTCGCATCATACTCGTGTCTGTGTTGCCTATGTTCTTTATCTGTTCACAAGTGGCCGACTGGAGCAAGCACAGACACTGAGAGCGAAGCAGGTTCTGACCAGCAAAACACAGTATACAACAAGGACCTACATGGGAGGAAGTGAAACCGGCACATCCACCATTGGAGGCGGACCAGGACACGGCCTTGAGTCCCGACAGGACGTGAGTTTCTGTTACTACGAGAGGCATTGCCCCGAGTGCAGGCTGAAGGTGTCCGGGAGGACGGAAGGTATGTGATTTGGATCTTATTGTTTCCTAAAGTGCTAAGTTTGTTTCTACGCTCAGGATTACAACTGTGAATTAGCGGAGAGTTTCCTGCTATACATATCCCCTAGAGGCAGGGGTATCCTCTTGGGGTATCATCCTCCGTTACATGTTTGCACATGCCTATCTCCACAAGTATATATTGGTTGTGTTAAGGACTTAGGCTTGCCACAATTGCTGCATACATTTAACACCTGTGATTACTCCTCCATAGTTCATATTCTCCATTTACCTTGGTTATACTCCTCACTGAACTTACCTTTGTCCACATTGTACATTATCTTTCAGGATTAATAAACGGTATAGGACTAAGCCGCTTTTCTAAAGAGCCTCTGACGTCAGCTCTCCATCCCGGAACCGTGAGCTACCAGGTGTACAGGAAAACTCCTCCCCTTTTTTGCCTTCACTCTGGGCAACAGAAAACACCCATAAGTTCTCTTCTATTTCCATTGCATTAACCTCTCATTATTGGAGAAGTGTATCTTATATGTGGATAACGACCTATGCCAATCGTTAAGGTTGCAGCAAACTAATCTATTACTCCAAGTTAATTCTTGCATGAGGAGTTTGAGACAAGGTAAGAGGCCAGTAGAAGAGTATATTACATAATTCAAAATGTACGCCACTGATTCATTATGGAATCTTATAGCTTTACGCAATCAGTTCCGCTTGGGACTCGCAGAGAACTTGAAGGATGAGCTAGCCCGAATTGATCTACCAAAAACCCTGGAGGCATTGATGCGACTTTCTACTCAGATCGATAGGAGGTTACGCAAACGGAGATCACAGCGTAATTATCCTGAACCTCATTCTAGAAGTCATTCCTCTGCGTTCTCTTCTCTGTCCCACTCTGCAATACCATAAGTAGTTTCTATGGAGATTGGCATAGCAAGAGGACCACTTACCCCAGAAGAGAGAAGTAGAAGGAAGAATAAAAACTTTTGCATGTATTGTGCCAACCCTTCACATTCCGTCAATGAATGTCCTATTCTACAGAAAACCAAGAGAAGTAAGTCTGTATATATACATTCTTCTCACGTCACCCTTAATAAAACTATTTACTGCAAGTTGTCTCTCCTTTTACAGTGGGACCACAGAAGGCTGAATACTGAAGCTATCATCGATTCGTGAGCTTTTGGAAATTTCATAGACTCTACTACTGTTACCAAAAATAAAATCCCTATTGTGTTGAAACAAACTCCCCTTGTAATTCGTGTTATTGATGGGTCCACCATCACCAGTGGTCCCATCACCCATCACACTGTACCACTGCTTGTGTCTACAAAGAATGGTCACACTGAGTATATCACTTTCGATGTATTACCTTCTCCTCATTTTTCTGTCGTTCTAGGTATTACCTGGTTGCAATTACATGAACCATCCATAACTTGGAGATCATCTCAGGTATGCTTTAATTCTACTTACTGTACCAATACTTGTTTCCCTCAACATCTCCTCCTGCAATCTCTTCCAGATACCATCAACTTACCTGAACCATATGGTGACTTTGCAGATGTCTTCAGTAAGACGGAGGCAGACAGTCTTCCTCCACATCGCTCTTATGATTGTCCCATACAATTATTACCTGGGGCTCTGATTCCGTTCGGGCATCTCTACCCATTAAGCCAACCAGAACTCGAACATTTAAAGACCTACCTAGATGTCAATATAAGGAAGGGGTTCATCAGGTCTTCGACTTCTCCTACCGGAGCAGGTATGTTTTTTTTGTCAAAAACAAAGACGACACCCTTCGACCAATAATTGACTACCGCAAGCTAAACAAGCGGACATTAAAGAACAGATACCCATTACCCTTGATCCCAGAATTGATCGAAAGGTTGGTACTATATTTACGAAACTCGACCTTAGAGGAGCATACAATCTCATACGCATAAAAGAGGGTGACGAATGGCTAACAGCGTTCAGGACCAGGTACGGCCCCAGACACTTTTCAACATTTTATCAACGACATTTTTCGGGACTTGCTTGATGATAGTTTATTTGGATGATATTCTTGTTTATTCGAAATCCACAGAAGAACACATTAAACATGTAAGCTGGGTCCTCTCAAGACTCAGTGTACACAAATTATACGCCAAACCCGGAAAATGCACCTTCCATAGTACCAACATCTCCTTTCTTGGATACAATATATCACCAAATGGTATACATATGCAAAATGAAAAGGTTGATACAGTAAAAAATTGGCCAACCCCAAACAATTAAAAAGAACTGCAAAGGTTTCTTGGGTTTTCAAACAACTACCGTAAATTCATCAAAGGTTTTTCTAGGATTGTAAGACCACTTACACAACTCACCAGCAATTCCAAGTCTTTTATCTGGACCCCCGAAGCATCTAATGCTTTTAGTTTTCTGAAGATCAGTTTACCTCTGCTCCCATTCTGAAATTTCCTGATGCCAACCTCCAAAATGTACTGGAGGTTCATTCTTCGGATTTCGCTATAGGTGCAGTTCTATCTGAAAGGAAATCTTTAGTAGATCCGTTGCACCCAGTTTCCTTGCCATACGTAGATCTTTGGAGTTTTGGAGACACCTCTTGGAAGGAGCAAAACACCCCATTATTGTATATATGGACCATAAAAATCTACAGTACCTACAAAGCAATAAGACCTTGTCAGCAAGACAGGTGCGATGGAGTTTATACTTTGCCAGATTTGACTTTCACATAATGTTCAGACCTGGTAACAAAAACGGAAAAGCCGATGCCTTATCACGTAACCTTCTAAAACCCACAGTACTAGCTTCCCAGACCTCCTTAATACCAAGTGAACGTTTTATTGGTCTCACCTCACAACTCTAGTCTGACATAAATAAATCGATTCGGTTAGATCCAGAAATCCCCTATTCACAGTTAACTGAAGATTCAGGTATCTATTACCACAAGGGACAAATATTTGTTCCAAAACAGCTCAGGCCTACAATCTTGAAGTATCATCATGACACTCCTATGTCAGGTCACCCAGGAGTAAAACGCACCTATGAACTACTAATACGAACGTTCTGGTGGCCAAAGATGAAGATCTCCGTAGATAACTATGTACGCTCGTGCATCACATGTGCGACAGCAAAGAATGAAAGGAAATTACCTTATGTACTTCTAATGCCAATGCCCATCCCTGAAAAACCCTGGCAACAAGTTGCCATGGATTTCATCGTAGAACTACACCTTTCACAAAACCAAAATACCATTTTAGTAGTTATTGATATGTTCACTAAAATGGCTCATTTTGTTCCATTCCAGAAACTACCAACCTCTTAAGAGACTGCAAAAATGTTCCTTGATAACATCGCCAAATTTCACTGTATACCTTCAATTGTTGTCAGCGATCGTGGCACACAATTCACCTCCCGGTTTTGGACCACCCTATGCCAACTGATGCAAATAGACCACCGATTCAGTACGTCTTTCCATCCCCAAACCAATGGCCAAACTGAAAGACTCAATCAGTGGTTGGAAGAATACCTCAGTGTTACTGCTCTTATCAACAACATGACTGGCTTAGGTTTCTACCGATGGCAGAATATGCCTACAACAGTTCAATTAACTCTTCCACAAAGATGACTCAATTTTTTGCGAATCTTTCAATTCAGTACCCACTTTCGCATCAGATTCACCAGTGGTCGATGACTTGTGTAACCGCCTGTTAGACAATTTTAGATTCCTCAAGGAGAATATCCAAGACGCACAGGTTACTCAAAAACACTACTATGATCTGAGAACATAGTAACATAGTAGATAAGGTTGAAAAAAGACCGAAGTCCATCGAGTTCAACCTATACAAATCTAAAATACTTACAAAAAGCTTCAGTTAAACTTAAATAACCCCACTAAAAGGTGACTCATTTAATACTAGCAATCATATCCATGAATTTTGTTTATATACAGAAATGTATCCAGACTATTTTTAAATGTATCTAGGGTAATGGCATTCACTACCTCCTTTGGTAATGAGTTCCACAATTTTATTGCTCTTACAGTGAAAAAACGTTTCCGTTGCAGGAGATTAAATCTCCTTTCCTCCAACCTTAAATTATGACCTCTTGTCAGAAACAATTTTCTTGGAATAAACAGAGCTTCTGCCATCTCTGTATATAGGCCTTGAATATATTTATATAAAGTAATCATGTCACCTCTCAAGCGCCTTTTTTCTAAAGAAAACAGACCCAGTTTGGCTAGCCTCTCCTCATAGGTTAATTTCTCCAATCCCCTTATTAGCTTTGTGGCCCTTCTCTGAACTTTTTCTAGTTCTGCAATATCTTTTTTTGCAATCGGTCCCCAGAACTGCACTCCATACTCAAGGTGAGGTCTTACCAGGGCTTTATATAGTGACAGAATTATGCTTTCCTCCCTTGAATCAATGCCTCTTTTAATACATGCTAGTATCTTATTAGCCTTTGAAGCCACTGCCCTGCATTGTGCACCCATCTTTAGCTTGTTATCTATTACTACTCCCATATCCCTTTCCTCCTGTGTTTGGCTAAGTCTTGTCCCATTTAAAAAATATGTTGCCTGCTTATTTTTACTTCCAAAATGTAGAACCTTGCATTTTTCTGTATTAAATATCATTTTCCATTTATTTGCCCATACTTCTAATTTTTGCAGATCCCTTTGTAATGAAAGTTCATCCTGCTCTGACCTAATGACCTTACTTAACTTAGTATCATCTGCAAAAATAGAGATGTCGCTATTTAATCCTTGCTCCAAGTCATTTATAAAAATATTAAAAAGAATGGGGCCCAGTACTGATCCCTGGGGGACTCCACTGATTACCTTTGTCCAATCTGAGTATGATCCATTTACTACTACTCGTTGCTTCCTATCTTTTATCCAGTTATTTATTCATGAGCTTACATTTTCAGCTATTCCCAGTCCCTTAATTTTGTGCATTAATCTCTCATGTGTAACCCCATTAAAATGTGACCCATTTAATACTAGCAATCATATCCATGAATTTTGTTTATATACAGAAATTTATCCAGACTATTTTTAAATGTATCTATGGTATTGGCATTCACTACCTCCTTTGGTAATGAGTTCCACAATTTTATTGCTCTTACAGTGAAAAAAACGTTTCTGTTGCAGGAGATTAAATCTCCTTTCCTCCAACCTTAAATTATGACCTCTTGTCAGAACCAATTTTCTTGGAATAAAAAGAGCTTCTGCCATCTCTGTATATGGGCCTTGAATATATTTATATAAAGTAATCATGTCACCTCTCAAGCGCCTTTTTTCTAAAGAGAACAGACCCAGTTTGGCTAGCCTCTCCTCATAGGTTAATTTCTCCAATCCCCTTATTAGCTTTGTGGCCCTTCTCTGAACTTTTTCTAGTTCTGCACTCCAAACTCAAGGTGAGGTCTTACCAGGGCTTTATATAATGACAGAATTATGCTTTCCTCCCTTGAATCAATGCCTCTTTTAATACATGCTAGTATCTTATTAGCCTTTGAAGCCGCTGCCCTGCATTGTGCACTCATTTTTAGCTTGTTATCTATTACTACTCCCAAATCCCTTTCCTCCTGTGTTTGGCTAAGTCTTGTCCCATTTAAAAAATACATAGCCTGCTTATTTTTACTTCCAAAATGTAGAAACTTACATTTTTCCGTATTAAATCTCATTTTCCATTCACTTGCCCATAGTTCTAATTTTCGCAAATCCCTTTGCAAAGAGAGTTCATCCTGCTCTGACCTAATGACCTTACTTAACTTAGTATCATCTGCAAAAATAGAGATGTCGCTATTTAATCCTTGCTCCAAGTCATTTATAAAAATATTAAAAAGAACAGGGCCCAGTACTGATCCCTGGGGGACGCCACTGATTACCTTTGTCCAATCTGAGTATGATCCATTTACTGCTACTCGTTGCTCCCTATCTTTTATCCAGTTATTTATCCATGAGCTAACATTTTCAGCTATTCCCAGTCCCTTAATTTTGTGCATTAATCTCTCATGTGGCACTGTATCGAATGCCTTTGCAAAATCTAAGTATATCACATCAACTGATTCCCCTTTATCTATATTTTTACTTACTTCCTCGTAGAATCTAATTAGATTAGTTTGACATGATCTATTTCTCCTAAAGCCATGCTGATTAGAACTCATAATCTTGTTTACACGAATATGCTCATCAATATAATCCCTTATAATCCCTTCAAATATCTTCCCCACTATTGATGTCAGACTAACTGGTCTATAGCTTCCTGGATCATCCCTGCTTCCCTTTTTGAAGAGTGGCACCACATCAGCTTTACGCCAATCCTGGGGTACCATGCCTGAGGATAATGAGTCTTGAAAAATTAAGAGTAAAGGTTTGTCTATAACAGTGCTAAGTTCACTTAACACCCTTGGGTGTATTCCATCTGGGCCTGGAGTTTTATTTACCTTAATATTTTTTAGTTTTTTCCTGATATCCTCTAAACAAAACCCAGTTAGTGGTATGGACTGGCATGTTCTATTCTGTTCCAAAGTATCATTCAATGGTTCCTCTCTTGTGTATACTGAAGAAAAAAACTGGTTTAGTACCTCAGCCTTTTCCCTGTCATTATTTATCATGCTACCCTCCACACATTTTAATGTACCTATATTATCCTTCTTAGATTTTTTGCTATTTATGTACTTAAAGAACCTTTTAGGGTTAGACTTAGAATCCTTGGCAATTAATTTTTCATTTTCAATTTTGGCTAATTTGATTGCTTTTTTGCATGCTTTGTTACATTCCTTATAAATATTGTATGCTGAGTCTGTACTATTTTCTTTTAATAATTTAAATGCCCTACGTTTTTTGCCCTACGTTTTTTCCTACGTTTTTTTCCTAATTTCTTTTAACCCCTTCAAATTTCTTATAATCCCTTCAAATATCTTCCCCACTATTGATGTCAGACTAACTGGTCTATAGCTTCCTGGATCATCCCTGCTTCCCTTTTTGAAGAGTGGCACCACATCAGCTTTACGCCAATCCTGGGGTACCATGTCTGAGGATAATGAGTCTTGAAAAATTAAGAGTAGAGGTTTGTCTATAACAGTGCTACGTTCCCTTAACACCCTTGGGTGTATTCCATCTGGGCCTGGAGTTTTATTTACCTTAATATTATCCATTTTTTTCCTGATATCCTCTAAACATAACCCAGTTAATGGTATGGACTGGCATGTTCTATTTTGTTCCGAAGTATCATCCAATGGTTCCTCTCTTGTGTATACTGAAGAAAAAAACTGGTTTAGTACCTCAGCCTTCTCCCTGTCATTATTTATCATGCTACCCTCCATGCATTTTAATGTACCTATATTATCCTTCTTAGATTTTTTGCTATTTATGTACTTAAAGAACCTTTTAGGGTTAGACTTAGAATCCTTTGCAATTAATTTTCCATTTTCAATTTTGGCTAATTTGATTGATTTTTTGCATGCATTGTTACATTCCTTATAAATATTGTATGTTGAGTCGGTATTATTTTCTTTTTATTATTTAAATGCCCTACATTTTTTCCTAATTTCTCTTAACACATTTTTATTTATCCACAACGGCTTTGATTTTTTATTTTTATTTTTATAGCCATATGGTATTTGTTGATATGCATATTTATTTAACAAAGTTTTAAATATTATCCATTTATCCTCTGTATTTTTATTAGAGAATACATTGTCCCAACTTATATTATTTAATGATTTCCTTAAATCATTGAAATTTGCCTTTTTGAAGTTAAAAGTCTTAATTAAACCTTTAAGACACTGCATATGAAAAGAGATTTCAAATGTGACCATGTTATGATCACTGTTCCCCAAATGTTCTTTGACTTCTATGTTTGATATTATATCTGTATTGTTTGCTAGCACTAAATCCAATATAGCTTTACTCCTAGTTGGCTCCTCTATTAATTGTGACAAGAAATTATCCCTGAGAACATTTAAAAATCTATCCCCCTTAACTGAATTATTAGTTTCATTGGCCCAGTTTATATCAGGGTAGTTAAAATCTCCCATAATCACAGCACTGTTATTAGCATCCTTACCTATTTGCATTAGTAGTTGAGCTTCCTCCAGGTCACTAATGATAGGGGGCTTGTAGCATGTTCCTAGTAATATTTTTTTAGGAATTTTCCCCCCACTCTTTATTTCAACCCACAGGGTCTCTACATTGTCACTTGTATCATAAATATCTTCCCTTATTGTAGGTTTAAGGTTAGGTTTAATATATATGCAGATTCCTCCACCCGTTTATTATTCCTGTCCCTCCTTAATAAAGTATACCCCTCTAAGTTAACTGCCCAGTCATGTGAATCATCCCACTAAGTTTGTTATACTGATGACATCATAGTCCTCTTCTGCAACTAAGAGCGTCAGCTCCCCCATTTTACCTGTTATGCTTCTTGCATTTGTTGTCATACATTTAATTTTCATGTGCTTTCTGCTGCTACTTGGTGTGCTTTCCCCTATACTTTCTAATGTGACATTTCTTAAGTCATCCCTTCCTTGAGATATTAAGGGAGTGACATATTCACAGACTGATCTCTCTGTTCTATTGTGTTCTAACTGACCCTTCCCCCCCTTTGCCTACCAACCTTTCCCCCAACACACCAGCACCCATGTCATTCAGGTGCAATCCATCCTTACTGTACAAATTGTACCCTAATGAAAAATCAGCCCAGTGCTCTAAAAAGTCAAACCCCTCATTTTTACACCATGTTTTTAACCATGAATTAACAGACCTTAGCTCCTTCTGCCTTACTGAGTTAGCACATGGCACTGGTAATATCTCAGAAAATATTACTTTGGAGGTCCTTGCTTTAAGCTTGCTACCTAACTCCCTGAAGTCATTTTTTAGGACTCTCCATCTCCCGCCGATTCATTCATTAGTACCAATATGCACCATGACTGCAGGATCAGACCCACATCCATCTAACAATCTATCAATACGCTCTACAATATGCCTAACATGAGCCCCTGGAAGACAGCAAACTGTTCTATTTAAAGGGTCTGGCTGACAAATTACCCTATCAACCTTCCTAATAATAGAGTCTCCTACCACAAACATCTGCCTCAGGCCCTGACTTGTATGCCCCTCTTTCATCACTGAAGGACTGTTAACTATAGTATGCCCCTCTACCATGTTTGAAGGACTGCCCACCATAGTATGCTGCTCCCACAACTAAAGGACTGTTCACTATACTAGGCAAACCAGCCCTCTCTGACACTGCCACCCCTGAACTGATATCCCCAACATCTTCACTTAATCTGGCAAATCTATTGGGGTGTACCAGCTCAGAACTGGCCTTTCTCTTTCGCTTACCTTTACTTTGCCCTCTAACTGTGACCCAGCTACATCCTGGAGTCTCCTCATCTGAATCATCCCCATTCCCACTGCTAGAACCATTAAAGGGACACTGTACCCAAAATTTTTCTTTTGTGATTCAGATTGAGCATGAAATTTTAAGAAACTTTCTAATTTACTCCTATTATCAAATTTTCTTCATTCTCTTGGTATCTTTATTTCAAATGCAAGAATGTAAGTTTAGATGCCGGCCCATTTTTGGTGAACAACCTGGGTTGTCCTTGCTGATTGGTGGATAAATTCATCCACCAATAAAAAAGTGCTTTCCAGAGTACTGAAACCAGAAAAAATCTTAGATGCCTTCTTTTTAAAATAATGATAGCAAGAGAACGAAGAAAAATTGATAATAGGAGTAAAATAGAAAGTTGCTTAAAATTGCATGCTCTTTCTGAATTACACAAGAAAAAAATTGGGTTCAGTGTCCCTTTAACAACCAGCTCAGTCCTATCCATTTCCCTTTCAAGTGTCTGAATTTCATGCAGTGTAGCAATTCGTTCCTCCAGATCTCCAATACGAGTTTGTAAAGAGACAATATGCTCTTTACAAACTGTGTACTTGCTTTTATTGATTTTATATTGCTCTTGAGAAAGACTTGCTAAAAGTTGAAACGCGTTGAGCTTAAATAAATATCTTTTTATCATAGTTGGAAGACTGTTGATATTCTTCTTTGCTGAGGCAAGCCGGATTCTCCTATTTATGGAGTAAGTTACTATTTTGTTTTTTCTTGATTTACTGGACACCTTTGGTCATTTTGAGTCTTCATTTGCTTGCAGACCTATTAACAGGTTCTTGAGAGATTCTGAAACTATTCTGGGGAACTACATCACTCTGGAGACACATTACATCGCAGCTGAACTCCTACTACTTATGGAGTGGGTATACTGCACTTATATTAATTGGATCCTACACACACTTCAAGCCCTTTTTCTCTTCGCCATATAGAGAAACATCACTGTACAGACCAGCGCCATCTATTTGCCATTTTTCCACTTGTATAAAACAGTCACAGAGGAGAGACTGTAAGAAGGCTGCGGTCTTATCTAAAAGGAGAGTATCAGTTCTTGTTGTTACATTTAAGTGTTATTTTCCATCTAGCACTGTATATTGTATCTTTTTGTAACTATTATACTTAAACAGAAAATCTTACTTTAACAGATAATAAATACAGCAGACCCACTAAGAGCAAGCTCAACAGAGTTACTGTGCTAAATTTATAGGCTTGCAAGGGCCAAACAGCTGAAAAAAGTCCCACCCCTAATTACCCACACAGGAAACAAGAAAAAAAAAAGGATAGATACAAACCAACAAACAGTTATATGGTTTTATAATCCTGTTAAATGCCCTTTAGCCAATTGATTGTTTTTACACCCTTTATTAAGCCCATTAGTTACAAGGGAATAGGAAGCTATGAGTACGGCAAATATGCTGAAACGCGTAAGCTGATCTTCACACTAAAGGGCATGTCTTCTGTCTTTTTGTTTCACATCTGTTTTATGGAATAAAGCTGAAAATCACTTTTATTGCGGCTCCTGAACTTTTTCTTTGAATGTAACCTTTGGGGGCCGTATAACAGAGAGCCAGCAATTTAATCCCAGCAACAATATATTCACTTGGATATGGATTTACGAGGTGGAAGAGCCAAGACCTGTTGTCTACGGATATCGGGAACAACTTACCCCCCTTTGAGTTGGCAACCAGCGGTGACGTCACACCTGTGAGCCAGGGTGAACGAGAGGCGGGCGGCGTCTGGAAGCGACAGCTTGTTTGAGCGTGGATGCTCCGAGCACGGTGCATGGCACAGTAATCGCCCAGGAACCAGGCCACCCCACCAGCGGCTCTGATACAGGTAACCGCGACAGAAGGAAAAGCCGTGAAGACGGGGGTAAGTAGTTGCACTTGCAACACGCTGAGTATCCAAGCCACGAGAGGTTTTTGCTCCATTGGGAACATTTTTGTTGTTTTTATTGCAGTGCACGGCCGCACTCAAACCTTTTGTGGGATTCAACTGTTTGTGAAATATACACATATAAGAGTTGCTATTGGGATAGAACTTTAATTTGTCCATACAGTGTCAAATTATTGGAATATAACAGCTACCATACAGAGGTCTTTTATATCAAATAAGGAACACTCTGGGTTTGTTCTTAATACCTGGTTGCCTTTGAGTTCATATTGCATTTGGGAAGACTAGTGTTACATCCTAGTTTTGGGAACAATAACTACCTTTTATTATCTAACAGTTTTTGGCATCATTTAAAGAAAAACAAGAACTAACCCTTATCATACGTTTTGAGCTACTAACACTAGTGGGACTTTAAATAAGCACATCTAAACAAGCGCATATATATTTAGAGACAGATCAAGTCTTGAATATTAAAGGTCCTTCGTTCTCTTATACAAAGAACATGCCAAAGGACCTCTCTATCTATGGGAGTGCTAATGAATTATAACATATGCTGATTGTACTTAAGTGACAAAGAATATTGAGAGGGGACACTACAAAGGGTTTGGAGTCTTATATGTGACTCAGTCACTTTGATGCTGCGTAATGGACTTATTCACCTTTTAAATCTGAATACTCTTTGTAACTTTGCCTCTCTTGAGTGAAAAGAATTGTAATCTATGTCTTGCTATACTATTTATACAGTGCTTTATCATTCTTTATGCATTGTTATGTAATATATTCTTCTTATATAGATGATTAAGGGTCTGGATATTTATCAATAGTATTGACAAGGGGGATAATAGCCACATAAGTTTCTCCAGGCTATAGGTCTCTTCTTTAGGGAACATTTCCCTTAATAGGAGTAGACAATTATATCATATATTTTATATAAATTAGCTATACAGCAAAGATTTAAGTGTAATTAGTAGTACACTCAGTGGGTTGAGATTACTGTTTATCCAAAAGATTTTTTGGAATTTTTGAGAATTATTGAGGGTAAATTTGAGTGCAAATTTTGCAAGCTTGTCAGCTGGAATTTTTGAGAATTATTGAGGGTAAATTTGAGTGCAAATTTTGCAAGGGTTGTCCTTGCTGATTGGTGGATAAATTCATCCACCAATAAAAAAGTGCTTTCCAGAGTACTGAAACCAGAAAAAATCTTAGATGCCTTCTTTTTAAAATAATGATAGCAAGAGAACGAAGAAAAATTGATAATAGGAGTAAAATAGAAAGTTGCTTAAAATTGCATGCTCTTTCTGAATTACACAAGAAAAAATTTGGGTTCAGTGTCCCTTTAACAACCAGCTCAGTCCTATCCATTTCCCTTTCAAGTGTCTGAATTTCATGCAGTGTAGCAATTCGTTCCTCCAGATCTCCAATACGAGTTTGTAAAGAGACAATATGCTCTTTACAAACTGTGTACTTGCTTTTATTGATTTTATATTGCTCTTGAGAAAGACTTGCTAAAAGTTGAAACGCGTTGAGCTTAAATAAATATCTTTTTATCATAGTTGGAAGACTGTTGATATTCTTCTTTGCTGAGGCAAGCCGGATTCTCCTATTTATGGAGTAAGTTACTATTTTGTTTTTTCTTGATTTACTGGACACCTTTGGTCATTTGAGTCTTCATTTGCTTGCAGACCTATTAACAGGTTCTTGAGAGATTCTGAAACTATTCTGGGGAACTACATCACTCTGGAGACACATTACATCGCAGCTGAACTCCTACTACTTATGGAGTGGGTATACTGCACTTATATTAATTGGATCCTACACACACTTCAAGCCCTTTTTCTCTTCGCCATATAGAGAAACATCACTGTACAGACCAGCGCCATCTATTTGCCATTTTTCCACTTGTATAAAACAGTCACAGAGGAGAGACTGTAAGAAGGCTGCGGTCTTATCTAAAAGGAGAGTATCAGTTCTTGTTGTTACATTTAAGTGTTATTTTCCATCTAGCACTGTATATTGTATCTTTTTGTAACTATTATACTTAAACAGAAAATCTTACTTTAACAGATAATAAATACAGCAGACCCACTAAGAGCAAGCTCAACAGAGTTACTGTGCTAAATTTATAGGCTTGCAAGGGCCAAACAGCTGAAAAAAGTCCCACCCCTAATTACCCACACAGGAAACAAGAAAAAAAAAGGATAGATACAAACCAACAAACAGTTATATGGTTTTATAATCCTGTTAAATGCCCTTTAGCCAATTGATTGTTTTTACACCCTTTATTAAGCCCATTAGTTACAAGGGAATAGGAAGCTATGAGTACGGCAAATATGCTGAAACGCGTAAGCTGATCTTCACACTAAAGGGCATGTCTTCTGTCTTTTTGTTTCACATCTGTTTTATGGAATAAAGCTGAAAATCACTTTTATTGCGGCTCCTGAACTTTTTCTTTGAATGTAACCTTTGGGGGCCGTATAACAGAGAGCCAGCAATTTAATCCCAGCAACAATATATTCACTTGGATATGGATTTACGAGGTGGAAGAGCCAAGACCTGTTGTCTACGGATATCGGGAACAACTTACCCCCCTTTGAGTTGGCAACCAGCGGTGACGTCACACCTGTGAGCCAGGGTGAACGAGAGGCGGGCGGCGTCTGGAAGCGACAGCTTGTTTGAGCGTGGATGCTCCGAGCACGGTGCATGGCACAGTAATCGCCCAGGAACCAGGCCACCCCACCAGCGGCTCTGATACAGGTAACCGCGACAGAAGGAAAAGCCGTGAAGACGGGGGTAAGTAGTTGCACTTGCAACACGCTGAGTATCCAAGCCACGAGAGGTTTTTGCTCCATTGGGAACATTTTTGTTGTTTGTATTGCAGTGCACGGCCGCACTCAAACCTTTTGTGGGATTCAACTGTTTGTGAAATATACACATATAAGAGTTGCTATTGGGATAGAACTTTAATTTGTCCATACAGTGTCAAATTATTGGAATATAACAGCTACCAAACAGAGGTCTTTTATATCAAATAAGGAACACTCTGGGTTTGTTCTTAATACCTGGTTGCCTTTGAGTTCATATTGCATTTGGGAAGACTAGTGTTACATCCTAGTTTTGGGAACAATAACTACTTTTTATTATCTAACAGTTTTTGGCATCATTTAAAGAAAAACAAGAACTAACCCTTATCATACGTTTTGAGCTACTAACACTAGTGGGACTTTAAATAAGCACATCTAAACAAGCGCATATATATTTAGAGACAGATCAAGTCTTGAATATTAAAGGTCCTTCATTCTCTTATACAAAGAACATGCCAAAGGACCTCTCTATCTATGGGAGTGCTAATGAATTATAACATATGCTGATTGTACTTAAGTGACAAAGAATATTGAGAGGGGACACTACAAAGGGTTTGGAGTCTTATATGTGACTCAGTCACTTTGATGCTGCGTAATGGACTTATTCACCTTTTAAATCTGAATACTCTTTGTAACTTTGCCTCTCTTGAGTGAAAAGAATTGTAATCTATGTCTTGCTATACTATTTATACAGTGCTTTATCATTCTTTATGCATTGTTATGTAATATATTCTTCTTATATAGATGATTAAGGGTCTGGATATTTATCAATAGTATTGACAAGGGGGATAATAGCCACATAAGTTTCTCCAGGCTATAGGTCTCTTCTTTAGGGAACATTTCCCTTAATAGGAGTAGACAATTATATCATATATTTTATATAAATTAGCTATACAGCAAAGATTTAAGTGTAATTACTAGTACACTCAGTGGGTTGAGATTACTGTTTATCCATAAGATTTTTTGGAATTTTTGAGAATTATTGAGGGTAAATTTGAGTGCAAATTTTGCAAGCTTGTCAGCTGCACTTGGGAGCTAGGTGTTTCAGTGACTCCCAACACAAATTGGGGTTTGCTAACCTATAAGCAAAATTGCCAATTCAATTCTATTTACTATAGGTTTTTGGTAGAAAATATTACATTTTTTGTGAAAGGTAATATTGAAACTCAAGGGAACCCAGGTGGTCTATGTAATTCTGTTGTATTACTACACTATTACCATATAAAGTAACCATTCTAATAGCAGCAACATAGTCATGGAGGTAGCAGTCTCAAATGAGGGAGGAACATTCTTCTCATTAAAATCTTTTCAGGAGAGAGACAATATTACCCTAGATTTAGAAGAGGTGTTTTGTACAGATGGATCTAAATTCACATTAGCGAAACTGTTTGAGGAGATGGAATTCCTACTTCTCAAGAAACTAAATTGAGATGGGATATAATGACCCTCAACAAATATCATGAGTTGAAAATCATACCCAGAGGTTTGAGGGTCAATAAATTCCCAACTTTCCAGACAGACGATCGTGAGTTCATAAATGAATGGAACGTAATTCTATCTGATTGCTCATTACATCTCATGCTTCTTCTAGTCAATTACAAAACAAAGTCTCTTAATGTGATTAATCAATAGTGATGTCCCGAACTGTTCGCCCGCAAACGGTTCACAGCGAACATAGCTTGTTCGCGTTCGCGTTTGTGGGCGAACACATGGCGATGTTCGATCCGCCCCTATGTGTCATCATTGTGGAAACTTTGACCCTTTATGTCACAGCCGCCTGACACATTAGAGCCAATCAACATCAGACACTCCCTCACAGACACTCCCAGCTACTCGGAATCCGCCATTTTAGACTCATAATGACCTTGCTTTCTTAATGAGAGGACGTGTTGTGTTTTTGCTCCTGACATTAATAGGAAAAACATAGCTAGGCTAGTGTATTTAGTGTCCAGAAGGACTCCACTCATCTCTGCTGCAAGCACAGCACCCCAAAAAGCCCTTTTTAGGGCCATTTTTCGTGCCGTTTTTTTTTCTCCGTTTTTTTTAATTAGCATTTGCCTGGCTTTCAGCTGTGTGTTTAAGGCTCACAGCATATGCTGTGACTACTGCCACCACTGATATCTCCCTAACAACATTAGTTTAAATTTAACTAACCCAAAAATTTAATTATTTTTCTAGTGTAATTTTTTTTCATTTTCTATCAGGCCAGTGTCACACAGCATATACTCTGGTTCATTGCTCTGTGCCAGCCAGCAGCCACCAGTGTTAATATCCGTTTATAACATTATTTTAAATTTAAAAAAAAAATATTTTGCTAGTCTAATCTAATTACATTTACTATCATGCCTGTGTCTGTCATGCTCACTCAGCATTAATATACCTCCTTTTTTTTCAGTATTTTGGTTAATTGGTCTGTGCCAGGCAGCCACCCAGCACTCATATCTATTCTTCTTCACCTTAATTTTAATATAAAAAAAAAAAGTTTAATTTTGTTTGCTAGTGTAATCTAATATAATTTTCTATCCGGCCTGTGTGTTTTACTGACATAGGCCTAGATTTGGAGTTCGGCGGTAAAAGGGCTGCTAACGCTCCGCGGGCTTTTTTCTGGCCGCACCATAAATTTAACTCTGGTATCGAGAGTTTAATCAAATGCTGCGTTAGGCTCCAAAAAAGGAGCGTAGAGCATTTTTACCGCAAATGCAACTCTCGATACCAGAGTTGCTTACGGACGCGGCCGGCCTCAAAAACGTGCTCGTGCACGATTCCCCCATAGGAAACAATGGGGCTGTTTGAGCTGAAAAAAAACCTAACACCTGCAAAAAAGCAGCGTTCAGCTCCTAACGCAGCCCCATTGTTTCCTATGGGGAAACACTTCCTACGTCTGCACCTAACACTCTAACATGTACCCCGAGTCTAAACACCCCTAACCTTACACTTATTAACCCCTAATCTGCCGCCCCCGCTATCGCTGACCCCTGCATATATTTTTAAACCCCTAATCTGCCGCTCCGTAAACCGCCGCAACCTACGTTATCCCTATGTACCCCTAATCTGCTGCCCTAACATCGCCGACCCCTATATTATATTTATTAACCCCTAATCTGCCCCCCTCAACGTCGCCGACACCTGCCTACACTTATTAACCCCTAATCTGCCGAGCGGACCTGAGCGCTACTATAATAAAGTTATTAACCCCTAATCCGCCTCACTAACCCTATCATAAATAGTATTAACCCCTAATCTGCCCTCCCTAACATCGCCGACACCTAACTTCAATTATTAACCCCTAATCTGCCGACCGGAGCTCACCGCTATTCTAATAAATGTATTAACCCCTAAAGCTAAGTCTAACCCTAACACTAACACCCCCCTAAGTTAAATATAATTTTTATCTAACGAAATAAATTAACTCTTATTAAATAAATGATTCCTATTTAAAGCTAAATACTTACCTGTAAAATACATCCTAATATAGCTACAATATAAATTATAATTATATTATAGCTATTATAGGATTAATATTTATTTTACAGGTAACTTTGTAATTATTTTAACCAGGTACAATAGCTATTAAATAGTTAAGAACTATTTAATAGTTACCTAGTTAAAATAATAACAAAATTACCTGTAAAATAAGTCCTAACCTAAGATATAATTAAACCTAACACTACCCTATCAATAAAATAATTAAATAAACTACCTACAATTACCTACAATTAACCTAACACTACACTATCAATAAATTAATTAAATACAATTCCTACAAATAAATACAATTAAATAAACTAGCTAAAGTACAAAAAATAAAAAAGATCTAAGTTACAGAAAATAAAAAAATATTTACAAACATAATAAAAATATTACAACAATTTTAAACTAATTACACCTACTCTAAGCCCCCTAATAAAATAACAAAGCCCCCCAAAATAAAAAATTCCCTACCCTATTCTAAATTAAAAAAGTTACAAGCTCTTTTACCTTACCAGCCCTGAACAGGGCCCTTTGCGGGGCATGCCCCAAGAATTTCAGCTCTTTTGCCTGTAAAAGAATAAATACAATACCCCCCCCCCCAACATTACAACCCACCACCCACATACCCCTAATCTAACCCAAACCCCCCTTAAATAAACCTAACACTAAGCCCCTGAAGATCTTCCTACCTTGTCTTCACCATACCAGGTTCACCGATCCGTCCTGAAGAGCTCCTCCGATGTCCTGATCCAAGCCCAAGCGGGGGCTGAAGAGGTCCATGATCCGGTCAAAGTCTTCATCCAAGCGGGGCAGAAGAGGATCTTCCATCCGATTGAAGTCATCATCCAGGCGGCATCTTCGATCTTCTTCCATCCGGAGCGAAGCGGCAGGATCCTGAAGACATCCAGCGCGGAACATCCATCCGGACCGACGACTGAACGACGAATGACTGTTCCTTTAAGGGACGTCATCCAAGATGGCGTCCCTCGAATTCCGATTGGCTGATAGGATTCTATCAGCCAATCGGAATTAAGGTAGGAATTTTCTGATTGGCTGATGGAATCAGCCAATCAGAATCAAGTTCAATCCGATTGGCTGATCCAATCAGCCAATCAGATTGAGCTCGCATTCTATTGGCTGTTCCGATCAGCCAATAGAATGCGAGCTCAATCTGATTGGCTGATTGGATCAGCCAATCGGATTGAACTTGATTCTGATTGGCTGATTCCATCAGCCAATCAGAAAATTCCTACCTTAATTCCGATTGGCTGATAGAATCCTATCAGCCAATCGGAATTCGAGGGACGCCATCTTGGATGACGTCCCTTAAAGGAACAGTCATTCGTCGTTCAGTCGTCGGTCCGGATGGATGTTCCGCGCTGGATGTCTTCAGGATCCTGCCGCTTCGCTCCGGATGGAAGAAGATCGAAGATGCCGCCTGGATGATGACTTCAATCGGATGGAAGATCCTCTTCTGCCCCGCTTGGATGAAGACTTTGACCGGATCATGGACCTCTTCAGCCCCCGCTTGGGCTTGGATCAGGACATCGGAGGAGCTCTTCAGGACGGATCGGTGAACCTGGTATGGTGAAGACAAGGTAGGAAGATCTTCAGGGGCTTAGTGTTAGGTTTATTTAAGGGGGGTTTGGGTTAGATTAGGGGTATGTGGGTGGTGGGTTGTAATGTTGGGGGGGGGGGGGTATTGTATTTATTCTTTTACAGGCAAAAGAGCTGAAATTCTTGGGGCATGCCCCGCAAAGGGCCCTGTTCAGGGCTGGTAAGGTAAAAGAGCTTGTAACTTTTTTAATTTAGAATAGGGTAGGGGATTTTTTATTTTGGGGGGCTTTGTTATTTTATTAGGGGGCTTAGAGTAGGTGTAATTAGTTTAAAATTGTTGCAATATTTTTATTATGTTTGTAAATATTCTTTTATTTTCTGTAACTTAGATCTTTTTTATTTTTTGTACTTTAGCTAGTTTATTTAATTGTATTTATTTGTAGGAATTGTATTTAATTAATTTATTGATAGTGTAGTGTTAGGTTAATTGTAGGTAATTGTAGGTAGTTTATTTAATTATTTTATTGATAGGGTAGTGTTAGGTTTAATTATATCTTAGGTTAGGACTTATTTTACAGGTAATTTTGTTATTATTTTAACTAGGTAACTATTAAATAGTTCTTAACTATTTAATAGCTATTGTACCTGGTTAAAATAATTACAAAGTTACCTGTAAAATAAATATTAATCCTATAATAGCTATAATATAATTATAATTTATATTGTAGCTATATTAGGATGTATTTTACAGGTAAGTATTTAGCTTTAAATAGGAATCATTTATTTAATAAGAGTTAATTTATTTCGTTAGATAAAAATTATATTTAACTTAGGGGGTGTTAGTGTTAGGGTTAGACTTAGCTTTAGGGGTTAATACATTTATTAGAATAGCGGTGAGCTCCGGTCGGCAGATTAGGGGTTAATAATTGAAGTTAGGTGTCGGCGATGTTAGGGAGGGCAGATTAGGGGTTAATACTATTTATGATAGGGTTAGTGAGGCGGGTTAGGGGTTCATAACTTTATTATAGTAGCGCTCAGGTCCGCTCGGCAGATTAGGGGTTAATAAGTGTAGGCAGGTGTCGGCGACGTTGAGGGGGGCAGATTAGGGGTTAATAAATATAATATAGGGGTCGGCGATGTTAGGGGTAGCAGATTAGGGGTACATAGGGATAACGTAGGTGGCGGCGATTTGCGGTCGGAAGATTAGGGGTTAATTATTTTAAGTAGCTTGCGGCGACGTTGTGGGGGGCAAGTTAGGGGTTAAGAAATATAATATAGGGGTCGGCGGGGTTAGGGGCAGCAGATTAGGGGTACATAAGTATAACGTAGGTGGCGGTCGGCAGATTAGGGGTTAAAAATTTAAATAGAGTGGCGGCGATGTGGGGGGACCTCGGTTTAGGGGTACATAGGTAGTTTATGGGTGTTAGTGTACTTTAGGGTACAGTAGTTAAGAGCTTTATAAACCGGCGTTAGCCAGAAAGCTCTTAACTCCTGCTATTTTCAGGCGGCTGGAATTTTGTCGTTAGAGCTCTAACGCTCACTTCAGAAACGACTCTAAATACCGGCGTTAGAAAGATCCCATTGAAAAGATAGGCTACGCAAATGGCGTAGGGGGATCTGCGGTATGGAAAAGTCGCGGCTGAAAAGTGAGCGTTAGACCCTTTAATCACTGACTCCAAATACCAGCGGGCGGCCAAAACCAGCGTTAGGAGCCTCTAACGCTGGTTTTGACGGCTACCGCCGAACTCCAAATCTAGGCCATAGAGAGGCTACTGTGTTTACTTGCTGCCCTCCCTAGTCTATGAGCCACGACTCATATGTGTTTAACCTTTTTTTAATTTCCCCCGCCAAAAAATAATTTCAATCATGTTTCTAGTGTAATCTAATAGTATTTTCTATCAGGCGTGTGTGTATCCGACTTACAGAGCCTACTGTTTTTAATAGCTGCCCTTCCAAGGCTATCAGCCACGACTCATATGTATGTGCTTAACCATTTTCTTAAAATTTACAACAAAAAGTCTTTAAATCATTATGCTAGTGTAATCTAATTGTATTTTCTATCAGGCCTGTGTCTAACTGTCTATCTGACTTACACAGCATACTGTTGTTATAATTGCTGCCCTACGTAGCAGCCAGCCAGTGCGACCACTCATAGAGTCATATGTGCATTGCACTTCTTAACATAATTTTAATATTAAAATCTAAAATTTTAAAATATTTTGCTAGTGTAATATAACTTAATTTTCTATCAGTCCTGTGTTTTTGTCACTTACACAGGATACTGTGTTAAATTGCTGCCCTACCTACCATCCATGACTCATATCTGCCAGCCTGTCTGCCAGGCCCAAGTAGCCAATTAGTGGCACCAATCACAATTCTTGTAACAGTAATTAAAAAAAAAATCATAATTTTTTGGACTGCAGATATTCAGTCTCCTAGTGCCATTGAATTTAATTTACCTCCTGCCTGCCACTGCCAGCCTTTTGTGCCAGGCCGTCTAGCCAACTATTTACACCAATCATAATTGTTGTCACAGACAGTATAGTTAGTAATTTAAATAAAAAAATTTTTTAGTGTTGATCTTAATCCTCAGTTTGCTCGTGCCCTAGAATTGCACTTTTCTACTGCCTTCCAAGCCTGTGTGCCAGGCCTACTTGAAAAATATTTACACCAATCATAGTTGTTGTGACAGTATTCTTAATAATTAAAAATTAAAATTGTTGGTAATAGTTGTTGTGAATCCTCAGTTTGCTGGTGCCAGTGAATAGCACTTTCCTCCTGCCTTGCAGCCTGCTGTGTGCCCGGCCCACCTAGCCAATTATTGCCAGCAATCATATTTTTTATAACAGTATTGCAAAAATTGTCAATCATCACTGTTTTGACTGTCAGTAATCAGTCTCCTAGTGTCCTTGAATTGCATTTACCTCCTGCCTGCCAGCCTTTTGTGCCAGGCCGTCTTTCCAACTATTTACACCAATCATAATTGTTGTCACAGTATAGTTACTAATTAAAATTTAAAAATTCTTGATTGTTGATGATCTTAATCCTCAGTTTGCTTGTGCCCTAGAATTGCACTTTTCTACTGCCTTCCAAGCCTGTGTGCCAGGCCTACTTGAAAAATATTTACACCAATCATAGTTGTTGTGACAGTATTCTTAATAATTAAAAATTAAAATTGTTGGTAATAGTTGTTGAGAATCCTCAGTTTGCTGGTGCCATTGAATAGCACTTTCCTGCTGCCTTGCAGCCTGCCGTGAGCCAGGCCCACCTAGCCAATTGTTGCCAGCAATCATATTTCTGTTAACAGTATTGCAAAAATTGTCAATCATCACTGTTTTGACTGTCAGTAATCAGTCTTCTAGTGTCCTTGAATTGCATTTACCTCCTGCCTGCCAGCCTTTTGTGCCAGGCCGTCTTGACAACTATTTACACCAATCATAATTGTTGTCACAGTATAGTTGCAAATAAAAATTAAAAAATTCTTGATTGTTGATGATCTTAATCCTCAGTTTGCTCGTGCCCTAGAATTGCACTTTTTTACTTCCTTGCAAGACTGTGTGCCAGGCCTACTTGAAAAATATTTACACCAATCATATTTGTTGTGACAGTATTCTAATAATTAAAAATTAAAATTTTTGGTAATAGTTGTTGTGAATCCTCAGTTTGCTTGTTCCATTAAATAGCACTTTCCTCCTGCCTTGCAGCCTGCTGTGAGCCAGGCCCACCTAGCCAATTGTTGCCAGCAATCATATTTCTGTTAACAGTATTGCAAAAATTGTCAATCATCACTGTTTTTACTGTCAGTAATCAGTCTCCTAGTGTCCTTGAATTGCATTTACCTCCTGCCTGCCAGCCTTTTGTGCCAGGCCGTCTTGCCAACTATTTACACCAATCATAATTGTTGTCACAGTATAGTTACAAATACAAATTAAAATTAAAAAATTCTTGATTGTTGATGATCTTAATCCTCAGTTTGCTCGTGCCCTAGAATTGCACTTTTTTACTTCCTTGCAAGACTGTGTGCCAGGCCTACTTGAAAAATATTTACACCAATCATATTTGTTGTGACAGTATTCTTTTTTTAAATATATTCTTTATTGGTTGAAGCACATTTAAGATAATACAATCATATTTCAGAGACATAGTCATCTTAAGGGTCGCATCACCTTTTGTTTCCATTTAGAACAAGATAAATATATATACAAACAGAAAAAAAGAAAAAAAAATTTGAACATAATTCTGTTTTCAACTTTGTCTCCCCTTATTTATCTATCTTTCTATCAATATGTGCTTCTCGTGTTTATATTTATATAAAACAATTTCTGTGTGAGAGAAAAAACAAACGGCAAAACAAAAAAAAACACCACAAGACAAAAAAAAAAAAAGGGGGAACCCTCCCCTTCTCCCCCACATTGGGGCCTCTCCCATCTTGACATAAATTATAACTCCTCCTAAAATGTCCAAATAAAATTATAACTCCCCAGAGTCTCCAAAATATATAGGTGACCTTAATATTTCAAAATCCCTTTCTCCCTAATACTTCCACCATTAGGATATTAAATTTCTCTAGCTGAAGAATATCAACTGGGGTAAAGTATTAGAAACAAAATTCAACATATTTTCAAATTCTGCTGTCTCTGGGAGACCTACTACTCTTAAATTATTCCGCCTGGAGCGATCCTCCATATCCTCCAGGCGAGATTGTAAATTTTTGATCTTGGAATCTTGTTTGGCTAATATATTATCATGGTTATTTACTAAATCTTCCACATCCGAAATTCTATTTTCCGCTTCTGTTAGCCTTGCAGAAATTGCTTTACTTCAGTAGTAAGCATATCTAAATTTATAGAAATATTAGAAAGATCTTTTTTAATCGCCTCAAATTGAGGTGTAAAAAGCAGATTTATTTGGGCTATCAATATTTGGGGATCATTTAAGGATTCATTAATAGTCTCAAGACTGACTTCTGGCATTTTATTTCCTTTCTTTTCTCTTGATTTGGAAGGCATTATTGGTGAGCTTTGTCTGCCTTGTGTGACAAACCTTTCCATTGAATGGAAAAAAGAAAAAAAAAATACTAATAGAAATAAATAAGTGATAGTAAGGTAATCGTGAGATTACTGGGGTATAATGAGTGAAAGTGAGTGTTGAGTGACTAGGTGTAAAATGTGTAATCCTTCTAAATACCTAAATGTGTGGATACAAAACAAAACAAACAAAAAACACCACAGAAAAAAAAAAAAAAAAAAAGTGACAAAGTGTATCAGAGAATGAAAATTACATTCAAATTACTAAATAGTGTTACCGTGAGGTGCTGGTGTGTGCAATATATACAGACAAAATTGATAACTAAACAGAAGAATCAATGCTAACAACCTTCAAATGCCTGAGACCAAGCCTGAGATTCAAAACTACAACTGCTCCCTCCTATTTAGAACAATATTTGAAACAGATACCGAAACAATGTTTTAAGCAACAGAGTTATAACAATCCAAGAAAATAAAGAGGAAAAAAAAAACACAAAAACTTTTTACCAACCACCTATTGGCTTCTAGATAGCAAAACAGGACAGTAATTATGCACAAGAGAAAAAAAAAGAAAAGAAATGATGTTATTTGTTGACACTGTTTCCCCTCTCTTTATCTAGCTATATTAACAAGAATCAACAAAACAATTCTCCTTTAAACACCCTACAAGTTACAAAGCTTAATATGCAACATAATTTCTCCCCACAGAAAAAAGAACAATTTCTACCAGGTCTCAAATATCTGCTGGGAAAAAATTAGTCCACTATGAATGTCCAACACATTTACTTATACATCAATGCTGCCAAACATCTTGCCTTTGTGTTGCTTAATTTAGCAGTATTAGGTTCTCCTCTTTAAGCGTGAATACTGCCCATATTAAAGGCTTCGCCAGACTTTATCATTTATACCCCAAGATATTCACCAGAGGCAGCAAAAAAAAATGTCCAAATAAATAAAAAGAAGAAAATGTCAATACTTGCGTTCCAAGGTATCAATAAGTTATTTCCACCGGGCTATCATGTCCCATTATAACTCCATCAGGCTGTCTTTTGCCCAGGTATGACACTGTAAGCCCGTTTTGACCAAGCAGATCCCCGATAGTACCTGTGACTGGATGCTCCTGCACCTAGGTATAGCGATAATGTTCCTGAAGCTTTCTGCGAGTTTGGAGCATGAAGCTTGGATCCCTCCGGGCTTCAGCAGCTTCCCCCTCCCACAGAAAAGGCCTCGATAATTCTGTGATCAAAGCCTTCAGGCGTCAGCAGCTCTTTTACTTCCACGGAACAGCCTCGTTAATATCGGTAAGCCCCGTCTTGTTCCTATAGCCAGGTAATGGATCTGGGGCGTAAACCTCAGCTGTCTCCGGGCGTCGGAAGCTCCGTCCTCCAATTGCTCCACCTAGGGAATATGTACTCAGTGAGTACGTCCTCTGCAGAAATTGCAGTTTGTTTTCCAGCTGCGGGGACCACTAAGGATAGCCGGTTTCGCAAACGCGGCTATTAAAAAGGCAATGTACGCTCTCTCAGATTAATGCCCTAAGGCTCTTGCAGTCTTACTTCGGTGCCTGACACATCAGGCAAGATGCGGTATAGCCGCAGGCCATTAACGGCCATGTAGGTTTTTCCAGCTCGAGTGCAGGTAATTACACTCCGTATCGCCACTGAAGTAACAACCCCCAGAAAAGCAACAAACTTCTGCGGGCTATGTGGCTATGAGCTTAGGGGTAGTATTTCCCTCATGCGTTCACCTGAACGCCGACCTGGAGCAGGTGTATCAGAGCTCCACCCCTTCCGGATACCTCGTTGTGACAGTATTCTAATAATTAAAAATTAAAGTTTTTGGTAATAGTTGGTGTGAATCCTCAGTTTGCTGGTGCCATTGAATAGCACTTTCCTCCTGCCTTGCAGCCTGCCGTGAGCCAGGCCCACCTAGCCAATTGTTGTCAGCAATCATATTTCTGTTAACAGTATTGCAAAAATTGTCAATCATCACTGTTTAGACTGTCAGTAATCAGTCTCCTAGTGTCCTTGAATTGCATCTACCTCCTGCCTGCCAGCCTTTTGTGCCAGGTCCTTGCCAACTATTTACACCAATCCTAATTTTTTGTCACAGTATAGTTACTAATTAAAATTAAAAAATCTTGATTGTTGATGATCTTAATCCTCAGTTTGCTTGTGCCCTAGAATTGCACTTTTCTACAGCCGTCATAGCCTGTGTGCCAGGCCTACTTAAAAAATATTTACACCAATCATATTTGTTGTGACAGTATTCTAATAATTAAAAATTAAAATTTTTGTTAATAGTTGTTGTGAATCCTCAGTTTGCTGGTGTCATTGAATAGCACTTTCCTCCTGCCTTGCAGCCTGCTGTGAGCCAGGCCCACCTAGCCATTTGTTGCCAGCAATCATATTTCTTTTAACAGTATTGCAAAAATTGTCAATCATCACTGTTTTGACTGTCAGTAATCAGTCTCCTAGTGTCCTTGAATTGCATCTACCTCCTGCCTGCCATCCTTTTGTGCCAGGCCGTCTTGCCAACTATTTACAATCATAATTTTTGGTCACAGTATAGTTACTAATTTCAATTAAAAAATTCTTGATTGTTGATGATCTTAATCCTCAGTTTGCTCGTGCCCTAGAATTGCACTTTTCTACTGCCTTCCAAGCCTGTGTGCCAGGCCTACTTGAAAAATATTTACACCAATCATAGTTGTTGTGACAGTATTCTTAATAATTAAAAATTAAAATTGTTGGTAATAGTTGTTGAGAATCCTCAGTTTGCTGGTGCCATTGAATAGCACTTTCCTGCTGCCTTGCAGCCTGCCGTGAGCCAGGCCCACCTAGCCAATTGTTGCCAGCAATCATATTTCTTTTAACAGTATTGCAAAAATTGTCAATCATCACTGTTTTGACTGTCAGTAATCAGTCTCCTAGTGTCCTTGAATTGCATCTACCTCCTGCTTGCCAGCCTTTTGTGCCAGGCCGTCTTGCCAACTATTTACACCAATCATAATTGTTGTCACAGTATAGTTACTAATTAAAATTAAAAAAAATTTGATTGTTGATCTTAATCCTCAGTTTGCTTGTGCCATTGAATTGCACTTTTCTACTGCCTGCCAGCCTGTGTGCCAGGCCCAACTATCCAATTAGTGCCAGCAATCATATTTCTTTTAACAGTATTGCAAAATTTGTCAATCATCACTGTTTTGACTGTCAATCTGCAGTCTACTAGTGCCCTTGAATTGCATTTTCCTCCTGCCTGCCTGCCTGTGTGCCAGTCCCAACTAGCCAATTAGTGCCACCACTCATATTTATTGTAACAGGATTGGAATTTTTGTTAATCATAACTGTTTTGACTGTGATTCTTCAGTCTCCTAGTGCCATTGAATTGCAGTTTCCTTTCTCCCAGTGTGTGTGCCAGACAGGCCCATTTGCCAAATAGTGCCAAACAATCATATTTGTTGCCACCGTACTTGTAAGTTGTAATATTTTAAAAAATTAACAATTTGTGATTTTTAAAACATCTGTATTTTTTGTTGTTGTCAGTCTCACAGCGTATACTGTGCCCACTGTGGCTAACACAGGACACCCAATCTTCTTCAGCTTCCGCTGCTAGTCCTCCTAACCTTGACGCACCATCTAAGTCCAGCTGTGCTTTGGGCAGGTCTCAAGTGACCAGTGCCACTCCGCCGCCTGTCGCCACCACCAACACTAGCACCACAGCCGCTTCACTTGATCTGTCACAGGAGTTATTGACACATCATTTGGAAGAAATGAGTGATGCGCAACCATCATTGACAGAGGATGTAGATAATAGTGATCAGTCTCAGTCAGGCAGCATTACCGACATGGAGGTACGGTGTGATGATGATGATGATGATGATGTTGTACCCGCTGCTGCTTCCTTTCTTGATGTTTCAGATACAAGTGAAGCGGTTGATGATGATGTGTCGGTGGATGTCATGTGGGTGCCTGCTAGAAGAGAAGAAGAAGAGGGGGAAGTTCAGATGGGGAGACAGAGAGGAGGAGGAGACGATTTGGAAGCACGGGGAGGTCGTCTCAAGGAGCTAGTGGCACAGTCAGACAGCATGCATCGTCACCAGGGGTCAGCCAGACAGCACGCCGACGCCCATCAACGCATGCTGTTGCCACCACCAGAATGCTGTCATCGCAGAGCTCAGCAGTGTGGCATTTTTTTTGTGTGTCTGCCTCTGACAACAGCGATGCCATTTGCAACCTGTGCCAAAAGAAACTGAGTCGTGGGAAGTCCAACAGCCACCTAGGTACAACTGCTTTGCGAAGGCACATGGTCTCCCATCACAAAGGCCGATGGGAAGAACACATGAGTAGAAGCAGCACACAAAGTGAAAGCCACCTTCCTCCTCCTGCTCCAGCATCTTCAGCCACGTCAACCAGTGCTGTCCTCCTTGCCCCCTCTCAACCATCCTCCACTCAGTCTCTCTTACGTAGCAGTGAGAAGCCAATTTCTCAAAGTCACCCCCTTGCCTGGCGTCTGAAAGCTGGCTTGTCTGAACTCTTAGACCGCCAGCTTTTACCATACAAGCTGGTGGAGTCTGATGCTTTCAAAAAATTTGTATCTATTGGGACACCGCAGTGGAAGGTACCTGGCAGAAATTTCTTTTCACAAAAGGCAATCCCAAACCTGTACTCTGTTGTGAGAAAGGAAGTTATGGCATGTCTGGCACACAGCGTTGGGGCAAGGGTCCATATGACCACGGATAGCTGGTCTGCAAAGCATGGTCAGGGCAGGTATATCATCTACACTGCGCATTGGGTAAACCTGCTGACTTCTGACAAGCATGGAATGCGTGGCTCTGCAGAAGAGTTGGTGACACCGCCACGACTTGCAGGCAGGCCTGCTGCTACCTCCTCTACTCCTCCTACTCCATCCTCTTCCATAACCTCTTCCTCGGCTGAGTCCTCTTCAACTTCTGCGTCTTGCTCCACATCTATGGCACCCCCCCAGCTCCCCAGGTACTATGCTACATCCCGGGTACGGCAGTGTCACACCGTCTTGGGGTTGACTTGCCTGAAAGCGGAGAGTCACACCGCACCAGCACTCCTGACCGCCCTGAACGCACAGGTGGATCAGTGGCTGACTCCGCACCAACTGGAGATTGGCAAGGTTGTTTCTGACAATGGAAGTAATTTGGTGGCGGCATTGAAATTGGGCAAGTTGACACATGTGCCGTGCATGTGTGTAATTTAATTGTACAACGATTTGTCCATAAGTACCCAGGCTTACAGGACGTCCTGAAGAAGGCCAGGAAGGTGTGTGGCCATTTCAGGCGTTCCTAATGTTTGACCGCCTGCTCCAACAAGAAAAAGCTGTTAATGAGTATTTGTATGACCGGGGTGCTAGGCCAGCCTCTGGGGAGCTGCGGATATTTTTTCCAAATTACTGGACGCTCATGCGCAATGCCTGTAGGCTCATGCGTCCTTTTGAGGAGGTGACAAACCTTGTCAGTCGCACCGAAGGCACCATCAGCGACATCATACCATTTGTTTTCTTCCTGGAGCGTGCCCTGCGAAGAGTGCTGGATCAAGCAGTAGATGAGCGTGAAGAGGAAGCAGGAGAGTTGTGGTGTCCATCACCCCCGCAAACAGCCGAATCAGCATTGCTTGCTGGACCTGCGGCAATGCAGGAAGAGGATTGTGAGGAACAGGAGTCAGAGGAGGAATGTGGCTTTGAGGAGGATGAGGAGGAGGAAGACCGAGCACAACAGTCATCCCAGGGTGCTCGTTGTTGTCACCTCTCTGGTACCCGTGGTGTTGTACGTGGCTGGGGGGAAGAAGATACCATCAGTGAGGAGGAGGAACGCGACATGATTAGCTCAGCATCCAACCTTGTTCAAATTGGTTCTTTCATGCTGTCGTGCCTGTTGAGGGACCCTCGTATAAAAAAGCTGAAGGAGAACGACCTGTACTGGGTGTCCACGCTCCTCGACCCCCGGTATAAGCATAAAGTGCCTGAAATGTTACCAAATTCGGAAAGGATGGAGCATTTTAAGAATAAATTAAAAACTATGCTTTACACAGCATATAAGGGTGATGTCACAGCACCACGGGAATGTAACAGGGGAAGAGATGAAATTAATCCTCCTCCTCCCACGACCACGGCGGCAAGGACCGGGCGCTTTCCTGGCGTCTTGTTGATGGAGGACATGCGTACCTTTTTAACTCTCATGCACCATCAGAGCCTTTCGGGATCCAGCCTTAGAGAAAAACTAAACCGACAGGTAGCAGACTACCTAGCTTTAACTGCGGATCTCGACACTCTCAGGAGCGATGGACCCCTTGACTACTGGGTGTGCAGGCTGGACTTGTGGCCTGAGCTATCCCAATTTGCAATGGAACGTCTGGCCTGCCCCGCTTCAAGTGTCCTGTCCGAAAGGACTTTTAGTGCAGCAGGAGGTTTTGTCACTGAGAAGAGAAGTCGCCTAGGTCAAAAAAGCCTTGACTATCTCACTTTTATAAAAATGAATGAGGGCTGGATCCCGAAGGGACTGACATTGGGCGATACATTTGAATAAAAAAGTCCTGATGATGAGATGAGCTGGCTTGGGCTACAACTGGTACACAGGCTGGCCTTTTTTTTTTGTTATAAAGCCGGAGGACTTGCTTGACTTATCCGCCAACAAGTAGTGTTCAAGCCACAAGCTTTTAGGGCACTTTAGAAATGTTTTACAAACATCAATTTTTCTGGCCACTGCTACAGCAGTTGCTACAACAATACCCCAATTTTTCAGTCATTTGTACATTCCGAATTTTTCTGGCCTCTGCTGCAGCTCTGTGGGTACAAAACTCAAATAAAAAAAATAAAGCACATAACACTAGTGATTAAACTGTTACGAATTGTACAACTTAACACAACACTCATATCTGGTGGACCATTAAATTGAACGCAAAATGCCACAAATTTGAAAGAGTAGGACCGACCAAGCATCTTTATCCGTCTCTTGGTTGCTCTAAATTATCTCTGTGTTCCATCTATGCCATACCTGTACTCTATTGTGCAAAAGGGTGGCATATGTGGTGTTTCATGCTGTTGTGCATGTTGCGGGTCGTGGCCCATGATATAAAAAGGCTGAAGGAGAACGACATGTAATGGGTGCCCCATCCAGTTTTTAGAAAAATGTTCCTGGTTCCTCTCAATTATCTCTGGGTTTCTAAAATGGATGCCATACCTGTACTCGCTTGTGCAAAAGGATGGCATATGTGGTGGTGTTTCCTGCAGTTGTTTCTGTTGAGGGTGCTGGACCCTCTTATAAAAAAGCTGAAGGAGAACGACCTGGAGTGGGAGTCCAAGCATGGTTTTTGGGGCTATTTCACTTTTACAAACAATTATCTGTGGGTTTCACAAATCAATGCCGTACCAGTACTCTATTGTTCCAAAGTATGCCATATGTTCTCTTTCATGCTGGTATTTTGTTTGAGGGTCCTGGACCCTCTTATAAAAATGCCTAAGGAGAAAGAGGTGTACTGGGTGTCCACTCATTTTTTTTTCTATTTAACAATTGACCAAAATGATCTCTGGTTTTGTAAAATCAATGCTGTACCTGTACTCTATTGCTCAAAAGGATGCCATACGTCCTCTTTCCTGCTGGTGTTTTTTTGAGGGTCCAGGACCCTCTTATAAAAAGGCCTAAGGAGAAAGAGGTGTACTGGGTGTCCACTCATTTTTTTTTTCTATTTAACAATTGACCAAAATGATCTCTGATTTTGTAAAATCAATGCTGTACCTGTACTCTATTGTTCAAAAGGATGCCATACGTCCTCTTTCCTGCTGGTGTTTTTTTTGAGGGTCCAGGACCCTCTTATAAAAAGGCCTAAGGAGAAAGAATTGTACTGGGTGTCCATCCAATCATTTTTTTTATTCAAATTCACGGTTGCAACAAATTATCCCCAGGTTTCTAAAATCAATGCCTTTCCTATAATCTTTTTTTCACAAAGGATGCCATATGTCCTCTTTCCTACTGCTGGTTTTGTTGAGTGTCCTGGAGCCTCTGCTAAAAAGGCCTAAGGATAAATAAGTGTACTGGGTGTCTATTCAATGTTTTTTTAGATTTCCCGGTTGTAACAAATTTTCTCTGTGTTTCTAAAATCAATGCCTTTCCTGTAATCTATTTTTCAAAAGGATGCCATATGTCCTCTTTCATGCTGTTGTTTCTGTTGAGGCTCCGGGACACTCTTATAAAAAGGCCTAAGGATAAGAAGTGTACTGGGTGTCCAATCAATGTTTTTTTCTATTTCCCGGGTCATATAATTGATCTCTGTGTTTCTAAAATCAATGCCTTTCCTGTAATCTAATTTACAAAAGTATGCCATATGTCCTCTTTACTGCTGCTGGTTTTGTTGAGGGTCCTGGAGCCTCTGCTAAAAAGGCCTAAGGATAAAGAAGTGTACTGGGTGTCTAATCTATGTTTTTTTTAGATTTCACGGTTGGAAAAAATTATCCCTGGGTTTCTAAAATCAATGCCTTTCCTGTAATCTATTAGTCACAAGGATGCCATATGTCCTCTTTCATGCTGTTGTTTCTGTTGATGCTCCGGGAGCCTCTTCTAAAAAGGCCTAAGGATAAAGAAGTGTACTTGGTGTATAATCTATCTTTTTTTAGATTTCACGTTGCAACTAATGATCTCTGTGTTTCTAAAATCAATGCCTTTCATGTAATCTAATTTTCTAAAGGATGCCATATGTCCTCTTTCATGCTGCTGGTTTTGTGGAGGGTCCTGGAGCCTCTGCTAAAAAGGCCTAAGGATAAAGAAGTGTACTTGGTGTATAATCCAAGTTTTTTGAGATTTCACGGTTGCAACTAATGATCTCTGTGTTTCTAAAATCAATGCCTTTCCAGAAATCTATTTTTCTAAAGGATGCCATATGTCCTCTTTACTGCTGCTGGTTTTGTTGAGGGTCCTGGAGCCTCTGCTAATAAGGCCTAAGGATAAATAAGTGTACTGGGTGTCTAATCCATTTTTTTTTAGATTTCCCGGTTGCAACAATTTATCTCTGGGTTTCTCAAATCAATGCATTAAATGTAATCTATTAGTCACAAGGATGCCATATGTCCTCTTTCATGCTGTTGTTTCTGTTGAGGCTCCGGGAGACTCTTCTAAAAAGGCCTAAGGATAAAGAAGTGTACTGGGTGTATAATCTATGTTTTTTTAGATTTCACGGTTGCAAATAATGATCTCTGTGTTTCTAAAATCAATGCCTTTCATGTAATCTAATTTTCTAAAGGATGCCATATGTCCTCTTTCATGCTGCTGGTTTTTTGGAGGGTCCTGGAGCCTCTGCTAAAAAGGCCTAAGGATAAAGAAGTGTACTTGGTGTATAATCCAAGTTTTTTGAGGTTTCACGGTTGCAACTAATGATCTCTGTGTTTCTAAAATCAATGCCTTTCCAGAAATCTATTTTTCTAAAGGATGCCATATGTCCTCTTTACTGCTGCTGGTTTTGTTGAGGGTCCTGGAGCCTCTGCTAATAAGGCCTAAGGATAAATAAGTGTACTGGGTGTCTAATCCATTTCCCGGTTGCAACAATTTATCTCTGGGTTTCTCAAATCAATGCCTTAAATGTAATCTATTAGTCACAAGGATGCCATATGTCCTCTTTCCTTTTTTTTTTTTTTCTCTGTATTTCTGTTTATTTTAGAAAATGTAATGCACTTATAGGTTCACTAAGATTATGACTTTGCACACTGCCATTTTCCATGGAGCATTTTGACATGTCATGTGATATGACTAGAAGATTGAAGAATAGTATGTTTTGAATCTGCTGAGCATAATAATAAAAAAAAAATTTGATTTAACTTCAGTTAATAACTGAAGCATGACTTCAGGAGTCAGGTGTGGTCGTAGGTAGTGGTTGTTGTTAGCAGATTATTTTTATTGCAAATTGCAATTGCCACAGCGTGCATAAAATGTGCATCACTAGTCCAAATCTTACCTTTTTTTTTTCATTCAGGATTAGTTTGGGGTCCGGCGCAATATTGGAAACGCAAAAAAACAGGTCTCCGTACCCGTTGATATAAGGGGTGACTACTAGTGCTTTTACCAGGCTCCTCTTGGATAGCCCCATAAAGTGTGACTATGAATCCCAAAAAGAAAATTAAATTAAGGTTGAAAACTAACTCCTAAGTAAATTGTAAGACCTGGAGCTCCTCAAACACACGTCCTACCGCAACAGCTATAGGCTCCACCCCCCCAAATCTTACCTTTTTAATGCCAATTGATATTGCCACAGCTGGAACAACAGTAAATAACATGTGCGTCACCACAGTCTCCGAAGCTGTTGTCGGATGTATACAAAAACACTGATAAAGTATTCTTTTCGGGGTGCAAAGAGATGGCTACCGGAACACTCCAGGAACTTCCCAAGACTAAGAGTCACTGTCTTGTGTTTCTGGTGATGTTGGAGACATCTGGGTAGTGTACAGGGAGGGCAAAAATCCTCTCCATCTCTGTGCACCACAGGACAGGACGTCCTTGTCATCCATAAGCACATGAAATTGCTGGCATTTTCGTTGCTTCAAGAAGTTCAGTTTTTGTGGTGATAGTACATAATTAAATAAACTTTGGTTTCCTACCATACTCAAGACAATCTTGTAGTTCAAGATTCGGACTTGCTGTGGGAAACAGTGGCCTGTCCATACCAGGAAGATGATTTAGACAGAAGTAACGGGCTCTGATTGCAGGTGACACATGTTTATCGTCAATCATCAAAGGGGTTGCATGCAGAATATGGCTGATGGCCCCTTATTCACATGTTTGTCCAGAGCAACAACATTTGCAAACATCCAGAAGAAAGGTCGGTTCTCACCAGCCTTAAGTTGAGCTTCAATTACCAAATGCTGATATTCAAAAAATAAACAGTGCCTTAAAAAACACATTTGCAATATGGATTCACCAGAGCAAGGTCATTGCAAGTATTTCCCACAATAACAAAATTAAAATGACACAACTCCGCAATCTTCCCCTTCACATTATTATTGTCACACTCCATTGTACTCCTATGCCCACCTCCCTGCTCTTGTTTTTGTTGAGGGTCCTGGAGCCTCTGCTAAAAAGGCATATGGATAAATAAGTGTACTGGGTGTCTAATCAATGTTTTTTTTCTATTTCCCGGGTCATATAAATGATCTCTGGGATTCTAAAATCAATGCCTTTCCTGTAATCTATTATTCAAAAGGATGACATATGTCCTCTTTCATGCTGTTGTTTCTGTTGAGGCTCCGGGAGCCTCTTATAAAAAGGCCTAAGGATAAAGAAGTGTACTGGGTGTCCAATCATTGTTTTTTTCTATTTCCCGGGTCATATAAATGATCTCTGTGTTTCTAAAATCAATGCCTTTCCTGTAATCTAATTTACATAAGTATGCCATATGTCCTCTTTCCTGCTGCTGGTTTTGTTGAGGGTCCTGGAGCCTCTGCTAAAAAGGCCTAAGGATAAAGAAGTGTACTGGGTGTCTAATCTATGTTTTTTTAGATTTCACGGTTGCAAAAAATTATCCACGGGTTTCTAAAATCAATGCCTTTCCTGTAATCTATTATTCACAAGGATGCCATATGTACTTTTTGATGCTGTTGTTTCTGTTGAGGCTCCAGGACCCTCTTATTAAAAAGGCCTAAGGATAAATAAGTGTACTGGGTGTCTAATCAATGTTTTTTTCTATTTCCCGGTTGCAAATAATGATCTGTGGGTTTCTAAAATCAATGCCTTTCCTATAATCATTTTTTCAAAAGGATGCCATATGTCCTCTTTCCTGCTGCTGGTTTTGTCGAGGGTCCTGGAGCCTCTGCTGAGCATAAAAAAACAAAAAAAATAAATAATTTAACTTGACTTAATAACTGAAGCATGACTTCAGGAGTCAGGTGTGGTCGTAGGTAGTGGTTGTTGTTAGCAGATTATTTTTATTGCAAATTGCAATTGCCACAGCGTGCATAAAATGTGCGTCACTAGTCAAAATCTGACCTTTTTTTTTCATTCAGGGGTGTCCGGCGCCATATTGGAAAGGCAAAAAACAGGTCTCCGTACCCGTTGATATAAGGGGTGACTATAGTGCTTTTACCAGGCTCCTCTTGGATAGCCCCAGAAAGTGTGACTATGAATCCCAAAAAGAAAATTAAATTAAGGTTGAAAAATAACTCCAAAGTAACTTGTAAGACCTGGAGCTCCTCAAACACATGTCCTACCGCAACAGCTATAGGCTCCGCCACACACAAATCTTAACTTTTTAATGCCAATTGATATTGCCACAGCTGGAACAACAGTAAATAACATGTGCGTCACCACAGTCTCCAAAGCTGTTGTCGGATGTATACAAAAACACTGATAAAGTATTCCTTTAGGAGCGCAAAGAGATGGCTACCGGAACACTCCAGGAACTTCACAAGAGTGGCTGTATTGTGTTTCTGGTGATGTTTGAGACATCTGGGTAGTGTACAGGGAGGACAAAAATCCTCTCCATCTCTGTGCACCACAGGACAGGACATCCTTGTCATCCATAAGCACATGAAATTGCTGGCATTTTCGTTGCTTCAAGAAGTTCATTTTTTGTGGTGATAGTACAGAATTAAATAAACTTTGGTTTCCTACCATACTCAAGACAATCTTGTATTTCAAGCTTCGTACTTGCTGTGGGAAACAGTGGCCTGTCCATACCAGGAAGATGATTTAGACAGAAGTAACGAGCTCTGCTTGCAGGTGACACATGTTTATCGTCAATCATCAAAGGGGTTGCGTGCAGAATATGGCTGATGGCCCCTTATTCACATGTTTGTCCAGAGCCACAACATTTGCAAACAGCCAGAAGAAAGGTCGGTTCTCACCAGCCTTAAGTTGAGCTTCATTTACCAAATGATGATATTCATAAAAGTAGACAAACAGTGGCTTAAATAACACATTTGCGATATGGATTCACCAGAGCAAGGTCATTGCAAGTACTAAGTTCCCACGATAACAAAATTAAAATGCCACAACTACGCAATCTTCACCTTCAGATTATTATTGTCACACTCCATTGTACTCCTATGCCCAGCTCCCTGCTCTTGTTTTTGTTGAGGGTCCTGGAGCCTCTGCTGAAAAGGCCTATGGATAATGAAGTGTACTGGGTGTCTGTTCAATTTTTTTTTATTTCCCGGTTGCAACTAATTCTCTCAGTGTTTCTAAAATCAATGCCTTTCCTGTAATCTATTATTCAAAAGGATGACATATGTCCTCTTTCATGCTGTTGTTTCGGTTGAGGCTCCGGGACCCTCGTATTAAAAAGGCCTGAGGATAAATAAGTGTAACGGGTGTCTAATCAATGTTTTTTACTATTTCACGGTTGCAAATAATGATCTGTGGGTTTCTAAAATCAATGCCTTTACTGTAATCTTTTATTCAAAAGGATGACATATCTCCTCTTTCATGCTGTTGTTTCGGTTGAGGCTCCGGGACCCTCGTATTAAAAAGGCCTGAGCATAAATAAGTGTAACGGGTGTCTAATCAATGTTTTTTTCTATTTCACGGTTGCAAATAATGATCTGTGGGTTTCTAAAATCAATGCCTTTCCTGTAATCTATTATTCAAAAGGATGACATATCTCCTCTTTCATGCTGTTGTTTCGGTTGAGCCTCCGGGACCCTCGTATTAAAAAGGCCTGAGGATAAATAAGTGTAACGGCTGTCTAATCAATGTTTTTTTCTATTTCCCGGGTCATATAAATGATCTCTGGGATTGTAAAATCAATGCCTTTCCTGTAATCTATTATTCAAAAGGATGACATATGTCCTCTTTCATACTGTTGTTTCGGTTGAGGCTCCGGGACCCTCTTATTAAAAAGGCCTGAGGATAAATAAGTGTAATGGGTGTCTAATCAATGTTTTTTTGTATTGCACGGTTGCAAATAATGATCTGTGGGTTTCTAAAATCAATGCCTTTCTTGTAATCTATTATTCAAAAGGATGACATATGTCCTCTTTCATGCTGTTGTTTCGTTTGAGGCTCCGGGACCCTCGTATTAAAAAGGCCTGAGGATAAATAAGTGTAACGGGTGTCTAATCAATGTTTTTTACTATTTCACGGTTGCAAATAATGATCTGTGGGTTTCTAAAATCAATGCCTTTACTGTAATCTTTTATTCAAAAGGATGACATATCTCCTCTTTCATGCTGTTGTTTCGGTTGAGGCTCCGGGACCCTCGTATTAAAAAGGTCTGAGCATAAATAAGTGTAACGGGTGTCTAATCAATGTTTTTTTCTATTTCACGGTTGCAAATAATGATCTGTGGGTTTCTAAAATCAATGCCTTTACTGTAATCTATTATTCAAAAGGATGACATATCTCCTCTTTCATGCTGTTGTTTCGGTTGAGGCTCCGGGACCCTCGTATTAAAAAGGCCTGAGGATAAATAAGTGTAACGGGTGTCTAATCAATGTTTTTTTCTATTTCCCGGGTCATATAAATGATCTCTGGGATTCTAAAATCAATGCCTTTCCTGTAATCTATTATTCAAAAGGATGACATATCTCCTCTTTCATGCTGTTGTTTCGGTTGAGGCTCCGGGACCCTCTTATTAAAAATGCCTGAGGATAAATAAGTGTAACGGGTGTCTAATGAATGTTTTTTTCTATTTCAAGGGTCATATAAATGATCTCTGGGATTCTAAAATCAATGCCTTTCCTGTAATCTATTATTCAAAAGGATGACATATCTCCTCTTTCATGCTGTTGTTTTTGTTGGGGGTCCGGAACACTATTCTAAAAAGGCAGAAGGAGAATGACCTGTACTGTACTGGGTGTCCAATCATGTTTTTGTTTTCTATTTCACGGTTCATAATAAATATCGCTGTGTAACTAAAATCAATGCCATACCTGTACTCGGTTGTTCAAAAGGATGGCATATGTGGTGTTTCATTCTGTTGTGGTTGTTGAGGGTCGTGGCCATGGGACAGTGTATAAAACGGCTGAAGGAGAACAACCTGTACAGCCTTGCTCCTCTTTTTAGGCAGGCCAGCTCTTTGCATACATGCCCACAGACTCTGTAACATGTGCCTCTTTTAGGGAGAGGTGCAGCCATAATGCAGGGTCAGAAACTCTGCCTGCAACTGTTATACTTGATTTTGCGAAAGGAAGTAAGCTTACCATGGTTCCCTGCACGCACGTATTGTTGTTATATTTTGGTGAGGGTAATCATGATGGCCATGTAGACCACCACCGAGAGTCCTGGAAGTAACAGGGATGAGATGAAAGAGCTAAGAATAGTAGAACTTGAAACAACAGAGTTAGCCATGGGTGTTAGTGCAAAACCGCTTGGCTTTTTTTTGGCTTTGGGTGCGGCTATTCATGCAGGCCATATAGAGCTGCCACCATTCGGTGTCGTATCAGCTATTAAACTAATAAGAACAGTACTACCAAAATACACCCAATGAAGGGCCTTAGGAAGACTGAGCCAAGGTTGGATTGTAGTATTTGGTGAGGGTAATCATGATGGCCATGTAGACCACCACCGAGAGTCCTGGAAGTAACAGGGATGAGATGAAAGAGCTAAGAATAGTAGAACTTGAAACAACAGAGTTAGCCATGGGTGTTAGTGCAAAACCACTTGGCTTTTTTTTGGCTTTGGGTGCGGCTATTCATGCAGGCCATATAGAGCTGCCACCATTCGGTGTCGTATCAGCTATTAAACTAATAAGAACAGTACTACCAAAATACACCCAATGAAGGGCCTTAGGAAGACTGAGCCAAGGTTGGATTGTAGTATTTGGTTAGGCTAATCATGATGGCCATGTAGACCACCACCGAGAGTCCTGGAAGTAACAGGGATGATGAGATGAAAGTGCTAAGAATAGTACTACTTGAAACAACAGAGTTAGCCATGGGTGGTAATCCAAGACCGCTTGGATTTATTTTTGTATTGGGTGCGGCTAATCATGCAGGCCATATAGAGCTGCCACCATTCGGTGTTGTATCAGCTATAAAAATAATAAGAACTGTACTATCAAAATACAGACAATGAAGGGCCTATGAAGACTGAGCAAAGGTTGAATTGTAGTATTTTGTTCGGCTAATCATGATGGCCATGTAGACCACCCGTAACAGGGATGAAAGTGCTAAGAAGAGTACTAATTGAAACAACCGAGTTAGCCATGGGTGCAGCTAATCATGAAGGCCAGATAGACCTGCCACCATTTGATGTTGTAACAGGTATTAAACTGCAAAGAACAGTACTACTTAACACAACCGACTTACCATGGGTCCCAGAGCATATGTTTGGTTGTTATATTTTGTAAGGGTAATCATGCAGGCCATATAGACCTCCACCAATAGGGTGAGTATGAGTAACAGCTATTAAAATGCGAAGGACATTACTAATTAACACAACATAGTTACCATGGGTCGCATACCAAGAGCAGATGTCTTATTATATTTTGTATGGGTAATCATCCAGGCCGTATAGACCTCACCAAATAGGGGGAGTTACAGAGATTAAAGTGCTAAGAATGGTAGTACTTAAAACACAACCTAGTTAAAATAGGTAGCAGACCACATGTCTTATTATTATAATTTTTCAGGGTAATCTGGCAGGCCATATAGAACACCCCCGATAGGGGGGGGGGGAACAGGGATTAAAGTGCTAAGAAAAGTACTAATTAACACAAGCTAGTTGGGTCCAAGAACGCATGTTTAATTATTAGACTTTATTAGGGTAATTATATATCTAACAAATATATCTATTTCTCTTCTATCGATTCTATCTAACTATCAATCTATATATATCTATCTGTCCTATCTATCAATCTATCTTCTGTCCGGGATGTTTTGAGACAGCCACTTTGGGAATGTTAGTTGATTTAGATCCATTATGGCTTAAAAGCAGACTCTGCATAAACTATGTAATTTTCCATGGGAGTTTTGCCAGGGATCCCCCTCCAGCATGCGACAGTCCAGGTGTTAGTACCCTTCAAACAACTTTTCCATCACTATTGTGGCCAGAAAGAGTCCTTGTAGGTTTTAAAGTTCGCCTGCCTATTGAATTCAATGGCGGTTCGCGGGTTCGCGAACAATACCGGAAGTTTGAGTCCGCCGTTCGCGAACCGAAAATTTTAGGTTCGCGACATCACTATTTAATCAACAGATAGAGACATTACAAATAGAATTAAATCTTAGGAGTGAAGCACTTGAGTATCTAAAATATGATGGCATTTGACAAAAGACTCTGACAGAGTCTAGGGTGCTGTTAATTACTACAAAACATAATAAATATCTTAGAGACCAATCGGATTACAATATGAATAGAGTCTACATTTGGAACAAAAAGGAAAGACTAGAGGGCCGTAAAGCTTACAATAGGTCACGAGGTAGAGGAAGAGGCAGAGGCTTCTTTAATAATAATAATAATAATAAAAATAATAGGGACAATGTTTATCAGGATCAGAATGAGAAAGAGTCAGGAAAAGAAAAGGAGAAAAAAGTTCAATTCTCAGAGAGTGAAGCTGAATCTTATGATGAAAGCTCAGTGTCAGATGGAGAGGAGAATGAGGAAATAATTTCCTCAGTCCCCCTGGACTCAGAGCAGTTGGTTGTAAGACCAAAAGCTTTGAGTACAGTGTTACCCTCTATCCTTAAAAAACAATGCCAGGGGGGTTTAAGTATACCCCAGATGACAGGCCCGGTGTGGAATCACCAAATATAGAGGGGGCTGCTAGGATTAGTCATAGTGATAAACAAGATTTGGAGCAGGTTTTTTCCCTTCCTCCCAAGAAGCCAGAGGGGGGAGGGAGAGGAGCCCAAGCAGGACACCAAAACCGCCAATCTACCAGGTGGGGAAGACACGTGAGCAAGTATCAGTGATCAGTGATATAAATGTGATTAACCTTTCAAATTATACACTAACCGATATGGAAATTAGAGTACTAAGTTTAGGGCTAGGCTTTGTACCAGCTCAGAAGTTCAATTTGTTCAATACCTTAATTGATGTTAATAAAATGATTAGAAGTTTGACAGTCAGAAAGTTTTTTCATGATAAAATTACGGAAGAAGCTAATTTTACATCCTCTAACAGTGAAACCCAGACAGTTATAAATTAACTCACCTTTGAGGAGGGATGTGATGTCCAAAGTCTGGAAGCACTGTTACAGGAAGGTACAACAGATGGAAGTACATCGGCTATTCTCAGACCAAAGTTCAAAGAATCGTCAGGGTTTTACCCCATACATTACAGAGGGAACATTTTGGAAACTTTTCAAGAAAGGATTGAAAGAGATCTAACATTGCTACACCAGACCACCCCAAATAATCTGCATAACTTGAGCCTCAGAGAAAGAGAAGCTTTAAAGAAATTACAAACTAATAAAGAGTTGGTTATTAGAAATGCAGATAAGGGTGGTTCGGTAGTGGTAATGTCTAGAGCACAATTTGTAGCGGAGGCGAATAGGCAGCTACAGGACGTGAGATTCTATCAGGTCTTGAGTGGAAATCCCACAAACAGGTTTAAAAGGGAATTGACCCAGATTATAGATGATGGCCATGAAATGGGGATTTTGGATGAGTCTACCTGTGACTTTCTCTTGGTGGACAATCCAGTCCTACCATCTACCAAAGGTTCATAAAACCTTGGAGGGAGTCACAGGTAGACCCATCGTGAGTGGCATAGGATCACTGTTAGAAAGGGTCTTGCAGTGGCTAGATGCTATATTGCAGCCTCTAGTAGGGAAATTATTGAGTTTTGTACAGGACACCACACATGTCTTGAAACTAATGGAAAAACTATACTGGGATGAGGCAGATATGTGGCTTACAATAGACATTACGTCTCTGTACACCTCTATACCGCATGAGAAAGGCCTCAAAGCCTTGGAATTTTTTCTACGAAGGGAGGCAGGCTTTACTGATGAATTGGTGGAGTATGTGTTGAGGATAACGCAATATCTATTGACACATAACTACTTCACCTTTGAGGGGGTTTTCTATCTCCAGAGATGCGGGACAGCAATGGGCGCAAAATTTGCGCCATCTTTTGCAAACCTTTATATGGGGTGGTGGGAGCTGTCTCGCATCTATGGAGATGAGAACCCCTTCAGGGGCAGCATACAGTTTTATAGATGGTACATTGATGATCTGCTCCTGGTGTGGAGGGGTACGGAAGAAAGTGCAAAATTGTTTGTAGATTGGCTAAACAATAATTACTTTGGCTTAGAGTTCACTTTTGAATTCAATAAAAGAAAGATCAATTTTTTGGATCTCACTTTGACAGGCATTCCCAAAGTCGGTATTGAGACTGAGGTCTACAGAAAGCCAATAACTGGCAACACGCTCCTCCACGCCAGGAGCAGTCATCCGCAACAGGTCTTTAAGTCTGTTGCGAAGGGTCAGTTTACTAGACTCAAAAGGAACTGTAGCAAGGCTGAACAATATGAAATGCATGCAGATCAATTGTCTGACCGCCTTAAAAAGAGAGGGTACAAGTCACATGATATCTGTAAAGCTAGAAAGGAGTTAGTAGCCAGCAATAGAGAGAAATTACTAAACAAGGCTGGACCAAGGAAAGACAAAAGTGAAGGTGTTTTCTTTGTTACCGATTTTAGTGTACAATACCACAAAATCTGCCAAATAGTAAAAAAACATTTTAAACTATTGGCTGCAGATGATGCTCTGGCAGAGACAGTGGAAAAAGGATGCAAATGCTCCTTTAGGAGAGGAATCTCCATGGGCAATATTCTTGCCCCCACACAACTTAAGAGCATACAAAAAGATGAGCCCAGTTCTTGACTCAGATTCAAGGGAGTATACAAATGCAGCAATGTAACATGCAAGGCGTGTGAACACCTTTTGATAGGTGAAGGGTTTAAATGCAGTGTTACCAACAAAAGGTATAGTCATAAGAAATGCATGAATTGCAGAAGTAAATTTACAGTGTATTTAGCAGGCTGCACGGCTTGTGACCTACAGTATGTAGGAATGACGACCAGGGAAACAAGAGTACGCATTAGGGAGCACCTCTCTGACATCAAGGCAGGCACTCTGACTACCCCACTCATACAGCATTTTAAATTGGCCCATAATAAAGAGAGTGGAACTTTTAAATGGACTATAATAGAAAGTGTGGATGCTGGACGAAGAGGTGGGGACAGAGAAGCTACACTTGCTGGAAGAGAAGTGTTTTGGATTTTAGAATTAAGGACTAGACATCCAACTGGATTAAATTCAGCCTATGACCTCATAAATCATTGGCATTAGAGGTAACCTTGGGTTGGAAATAATGACAATAAAAATAAATATAATAGGAGGTGATTCCCAAAATAGGTAGATTTATATTCAGGCACAAACGGTGAGCTTTAGCAATATAGAAGTGGCATATAGTATAAAGCATCATATTTTGAGTACAATACTGCAGCTAGCTCAAAGAGATAGTGAGAAGTAACTATAGCTCTACAATGATTTGATTTTTGATAAATTGTAATAGCAAAAGAATGAATAGGTATTATAGCAAGGTATTATAGCAAGATACTGTTATCCTTTTCATGGAATCAAGTTACAATGAATATAGGGATAATTAACTTCAATCCTATTCAAATGTTTATTACACAAACTAAAAATTCCCCCTAATATCTCTATATTATTTAAATAGAAAACTATTTAGATTAAATATAAGCTTACTCCAGTTATAAATAAGATATAAAACATTTTTTGAGTGTACCTTAGTAAGAGAGTAGTGATAGAAATTTAAAAAGTTATGGAATTGAGACTGTACAGAAGTTTTTCCAGGCCTGTAACAGGTTAAACAGTGATGAAGGAGTTAATCCTGTTAAATGCCCTTTAGCCAATTTATTGTTTTTACACCCTTTATTAAGCCCATTAGTTACAAAGGAATAGGAAGCTATGAGTACGGCAAATATGCTGAAACGCGTAAGCTGATCTTCACACTAAAGGGCATGTCTTCTGTCTTTTTGTTTCACATCTGTTTTATGGAATAAAGCTGAAAATCACTTTTATTGCGGCTCCTGAACTTTTTCTTTGAATGTAACCTTTGGGCCGTATAACAGAGAGCCAGCAATTTAATCCCAGCAACAATATATTCACTTGGATATGGATTTACGAGGTGGAAGAGCCAAGACCTGTTGTCTATGGATATCGGAACAACTTACCCCCCTTTGAGTCGGCAACCAGCGGTGACGTCATACCTGTGAGCCAGGGTGAACGAGAGGCAGGCGGCGTCTGGAAGCGACAGCTTGTTTGAGCGTGGATGCTCCGAGCACGGTGCATGGCACAGTAATTGCCCAGGAACCAGGCCACCCCACCAGCGGCTCTGATACAAGTAACCGCAACAGAAGGAAAAGCCGTGAAGACGGGGGTAAGTAGTTGCACTTGCAACACGCTGAGTATCCACACTGTTGGCAAGCCACGAGAGGTTTTTGCTCCATTGGGAACATTTTTGTTGTTTATAAAATGCAACCCTTGCAAATCAAAATATTTATAAATTAGCTTGGTTAGCTAACTATTATACTTAAACAGAAAATCTTACTTTAACAGAGAATAAATACAGCAGACCCACTTAGAGCAAGCTCAACAGAGTTACTGTGCTAAATGTATAGGCTTGCAAGGCCCAAACAGCTGAAAAAAGTCCCACCCCTAATTACCCACACAGGAAACTAGAAAAAAAAAATGGATAGATATAAACCAACAAACAGTTATATGGTTTTATAAAATGCAAGCCTTGCAAATAAAAATATTTATAAATTAGCTTGGTTAGCTAACTATTATACTTAAACAGAAAATCTTACTTTAACAGAGAATAAATACAGCATACCCACTTAGAGCAAGCTCAGCAGAGTTACTGTGCAGAGTTATGAAGGTGGAGTTCTTCAGAGAAGAAAAACACCACCTACATATTCCATAGGAGACAAGGTCTGTCTCTCGACAAAAAATCTAAGATTGCAACTCCCTAGCAAATAGCTTGCTCGATGATTCTTGGGACCCTTCACCATCCAGAGGATAGTTAACTCTAACACGGTCACCTTGAATTTACCTTCATCACTCAAAGTGCACCCTACCTTCCATGTGTCTCTGGTAAAACCCTATCACCCCACAAGGGCAACAGATACCATACTACCCCCTGTACCTTCCGCCACTGACACAGAGATTTATGAGGTTCACTCCCTACTGGATGCCAGGTACCGGGGTCGTGAACTGCAATACCTGGTCCATTGGAAGGGTTTTCCTTCGGAGGATACCTGGGTACCTGCCGCTATTTTAAACACTCCCAGGCTTGTTTCCCTGTTCCATTGAAGGAATCCTGATCATCCGAGACCGCAAGCTGTGGATCAGCTTGTTTGAGGAGGGGGTCATGTCAGGGTTCCTATGTCTGTCAGGTAATGTCTCTTTAAATCCTCCACTAGTGTTACTTAGTCCTGCCCACTTCACCTTTATAGCATCCAGTCTCATTATGAATTGCGTTTAGTGTTTTGTCAGCTGTGCATAAGAGCAGTTGCTTTCCCCAAGCCCTTCACGTGGATTACAAGTTGTAACAAATTGTTTCTACCTCTAGCGATACTAATTCTAGTACATCTCTACAGTGGTATTTCCTCTCTCTACAATTGTCCCTCTGCATTACTAAATTGCAGCCAGTTCGTAACCGTCCAGTTTCCTGTCCGTGGTTGCAGTCTAACATCTTCCGGAATCAAAGGACTGTGTCACTACTCCATCATCACATAATAGGTATACTCCTCAGTGAACTTACCTTTGTCCACATTGTAGATTATCTTTCAGGATTAATAAATGGTATAGGACTAAGCCGCTTTTCTAAAGAGCCTCTGACGTCAGCTCTCCATCCTGGAACCTTAAGCTACCAGCTGTACAGGAAAACTCCTCCCCTTTTTTGCCTTCACTCTTGGGAACAGAAAACAAACGGAACCCGTAAGTTCTCTTCTATTTCCATTGCATTAACCTCTGATTATTGGAGAAGTGTGTCTTATATGTGGATAATGACCTATGCCAATCGTTAAGGTTGCAGCAAACTAATCTATTACTCCAAGTTAATTATTGTACCGTAACAACCAGCTTGTTTATAACTCATTTCAGTATAATCCTCTAACCTTCTGGTTAACCTTTTATACCCCTCCGCAAGAGGTTTCTGTACTCCGTGAGAGGTTTCTGTACTCCCTGAGCTCGCATTAGGACAACTGTGTTACAGTTTGACAGGTGTACCGCGACTCTGATAAACTCATTTTCAGAAATGGTGGGGTGCCATGCCTCAGAATGATTTCAACAAGTTCACACATTGGTTTCAGAGGGGAGCCGAGAAGGCACAAAAAGGAGGTCTGTGTTTTGATGAATGGACTGAATTACTAGAATTTACTCTGGGTCCATTTGAAAGCAGACTATTAGGATTTAACACAAGTGTTTCAGATCAAGCTGGAAGAATAGCTGCAACCTACTTCTACTTAATTAATGTAGAAAAGGAAATTAGCCACATTACAATGAGGCCTACAGATGGCCCCAGGGAGGTAGCTCAGAGAATACTCTTCTGGTGCACCCTAAGGCAGCCACAGACACCAATGGTACAGGGATCAGCAGTACATATAGCTTGTGTGCTTGAAGCCCTTCCCTGTTAATGCCAGGAATTTGTGCATCTGTTTGATCAAACGCCTACAAAACCATTTAAAGTAGAAGCAGGTAAGACAATGCAAGGTAATTGGAGGAAAAAACGTGAAGAGCCACAGTGGAACAATCGTAATAGAATCAATGGAAACTGGAGAATAAATAGGCGTGGTGATTTACAGCAGGAAAGATACAGTGGTGACTGGAGAAGAAATGAAGTGGCAGAAAATAACAACAAGGAAAGGTACAATGGTGACTGGAGAAGTAATGATATAGAAGATAATAATGGCAATATGGGATATTGGGACCTGAGAAAGCAGAATGACAGGATGGGAGAAGAAATAGAAGCATTAAAGAGGCAAATAGAGGCAGATAGGAATGCACAACGTGAGGAAATTTGGCACAATATTCTGTAATAAAGGAGGAAGAAAAACACAAATCAGAGTGAAGAGGCCCAACCCCAGCTCAAGACCGCCTCATACATGCAGCTGACCTTGGCATGGATGAGGCGGGTCGGCCCACCATATTTACTTACATTGCAGGGGTGGGAAAACACATGTTGTTAGACAGTGGTGCGGCGGTTACTATGACAAACAGGGTCACAAATGTCAACAGCTTAGTTAAAATAGTAGGAGTTACAGCGAACCCACAGCAAGTCAGTGCAGGGATGATAGAGATTAAGGTGGGTGGAGAAACAGTTAAAGTTGAAGCTATAGTTGGATGACCTGAGGAAATATTAGGGATAGAAGCACTAAAAAAAGGTAAATTTATTGTAGACTTTGCCAACCAATGCTTGTGGAAAAAAGAACCAGGTAGTGAGAAACATGGAGAGACAACACAGACAAATGGTACAGTGTGTCCAATGGCATACATAGTGGCACCAGTAAAAAGCCTAGGAGAAAACAGGCTACAGTTGGAGGGACAACCAGAATGGCTGAAGCAACTGGTGCAAGAAATTCCAGTATGGTTTCTATTACAGAAATGATAGAGACACTGGAGGAGCGTGGAATCATAAAATCTGGAAATGGATATGGATGTAATTCTCCTTGTTGGCCTGTCAAGAAGGCAGTATTGAAAACCAGTGAAGCAGAAGGGAAAACCACTCCATCCTGGAGACTTACCATTGATTATAGAGCTGTCAACAAACTTGCAAAGAGGATGGCACCAGTCGTATCATTATATTGTGAAATGATGTCAAAGATGTCACCAGAAATGAGAATATTTACTGTAATAGATATAGCAAATGGATTCTGGTCAATACCCCTGAAAAAAGAATGCCAATACTGGACTGCATTTACCTGGGAAGGACAGCAGTATGCCTTCACAGTTCTGCCACAAGGGTACTGTGATGCCTCAGCTATTTTCCATACACACATGAAGGAAGCATTATCACAATTCCCACGACCTGAACGTATCATCCAATATGTGGACGATGTGCTGCTTCAGTCTCTGAATATGGAACAACATCAACAAGATCTGACACTCTTGTATTAATAATGCAGGACTAAAATTAAATGGTGCAAAAGCTCAGTTGGCCTGCAAGGAAGTTCATTTCTTGGGAGTAACCATAACTGGAGAGGGTACAGCAATTGATCAGGATAGAGCAAAAGTGATTGCTCAACTACCAATCCCAACTGATCGTACAGCACTACAATCTTTGTTAGGAATGATGGGCTTCTATAGAGAGTTCACGCCAAGATATGCACAGCTGACTCAACCCTTGTATGAAATTCTTAGAGCAGAAAATTGGGATTGGTCTGATGAACATACTAAGGCTGTTAACCAGTTGAAGACAGATTTAGGTAGTGCACCAACCCTTGAAAGTCCTGACCATGAAAAAGAGTTCCGGTTGTATCCCATCACAATGCCAGATGCACATGGAGTAGTCATTACTCAGACCTTGGGTAACACAGAGTGACCGGTGGCATTTGGATCCCAGACGTTGTCAGCTGTGGAACTAAAATTTGGATGGTGTGAGAGAATCATATTGGCCACATACTGGGCAGTGAAGCGATTTAAATACCTATTTGGCACACAAAATGTAATTATCTGTACCCACCATACACCTTTAAAAGTACTCAGGCAAGGAGGTCTGACAATCAGACATATTAATAATGCTCGTATCCAAAAATGGACAGTGGCATTGCTTGCAGATAACATTTCAATACATGAATTAAAAGAGCCAAAGCAATGGGTAGCTGGAGTTTGTATTAAAGGAAATGCACATGAATGTCAGGTCAACCCAGGACCAACGTATCATCCAGGATTCAAAGATGCCACTAACTTAATGATGACTAAATAATCTATCTGGTACACAGATGGTAGTTGTCATCATGTACAAGGAAATAGAGTTTCAGGGATTGCTGGAGTAAAGATTCAGAGTGATGAGATTTTAGAAGAATTTGGATTCAAGCTAAAAGCTTCCTCAGCACAATATGCAGAGCTAGCAGCTGTTGTGCAGGTTCTTTACCAAGAATCAGGAAAAAGTGACAGGGTGACAATAGTCTTGGACATTGACTGGGTTTTCAGAGGAATATGTCTGTTGCTAAAATGGTGGGCTAGCAATAAATTCTTGGCTACAGATGGATCAACAGTGAAATTGCACAGTCTTTGGCAAATTGGGGAGACTCTATCCCATAACTTTCAAAGAATCAATATGATTAAATTACGTGCCCACAAAAGAACAGGGCCTCATCGAATAGGAAATAACCTTGCAGATCATCAAGCAAAACAAGCAGCAAAGTGGGCTGAGGAATGGAAACCAGAGTATGAAGAAAGAAAGCTAGCTGTAGCTGCAACAAGGGGAGAATCTAAAGTGATACAAAAGAGAATGCAGGAATTGCAAGAACTTCAAGTTGAAGATGCTGACATTAAAGAACTCAGAATGAGGATAAGAAGAGGAGAGGAAGTACATCATAAAGGGAAAATAGAAGTGGAAGAAAAGGGTCTGGTTTGTGTACTATAAGATGGCCTTCCTGTCTGGGTTGTACCATTCCATATTAGGAAAGACATCCTTAGATGGATACATGGGTCGCAAGCAGGAGGACACCCAAAGATAAAGAAAGCAAAGGGAAAAATACAGAAGATGGGATGGTGGCATGGACAGAATAAGGACCTTGAAGATTTTTTGCAAGGCTGCCTCACCTGTGCTAGATTTGATCAATCTAACAGAAAGAAAAGGAGGTAACTAATGAGACAGCCACCTGTAGGACCATGGGAAATAATTCAAATTGATTATACTGGACCACTGCCAACAACCACACAAGGGAATAAATACATTTTGATGGTATTGGATAGTTTTTCAAGATGGATGATCGCAATCCCAACAAGGAACTGTACAGCGGTAACAACTGCCATGAACCTAGTGAATGAAGTAATTACTGTGTGGGGGGTCCCAAAAGTAATTGATTGTGATAATGGAGCTGCATTTATTGGAAATGTAATGAAGGAAATGTGCAAAATGGTTGAAATAGATCTAAAATATCACATACCTTACCATCCACAGGCAGCAGGTCAAATTGAACGGATGAATGGCCCAGATGGAATACACCCAAGGGTGTTAAGGGAATTTAGCACTGTTATAGACAAACCTTTACTCTTAATTTTTCAAGACTCATTATCCTCAGGCATGGTACCCCAGGATTGGCGTAAAGCTGATGTGGTGCCACTCTTCAAAAAGGGAAGCAGGGATGATCCAGGAAGCTATAGACCAGTTAGTCTGACATCAATAGTGGGGAAGATATTTGAAGGGATTATAAGGGATTATATTGATGAGCATATTCGTGTAAACAAGATTATGAGTTCTAATCAGCATGGCTTTAGGAGAAATAGATCATGTCAAACTAATCTAATTAGATTCTACGAGGAAGTAAGTAAAAATATAGATAAAGGGTAATCAGTTGATGTGATATACTTAGATTTTGCAAAGGCATTTGATACAGTGCCACATGAGAGATTAATGCACAAAATTAAGGGACTGGGAATAGCTGAAAATGTTAGCTCATGGATAAATAACTGGATAAAAGATAGGGAGCAACGAGTAGTAGTAAATGGATCACTCAGATTGGACAAAGGTAATCAGTGGCGTCCCCCAGGGATCAGTACTGGGCCCTGTTCTTTTTAATATTTTTATAAATGACTTGGAGCAAGGATTAAATAGCGACATCTCTATTTTTGCAGATGATACTAAGTTAAGTAAGGTCATTAGGTCAGAGCAGGACGAACTCTCTTTACAAAGGGATTTGCGAAAATTAGAACTATGGGCAAGTGAATGGAAAATGAGATTTAATACGGAAAAATGCAAGGTTCTACATTTTGGAAGTAAAAATAAGCAGGCTACGTATTTTTTAAATGGGACAAGACTTAGCCAAACACAGGAGGAAAGGGATTTGGGAGTAGTAATAGATAACAAGCTAAAGATGGGTGCACAATGCAGGGCAGCGGCTTCAAAGGCTAATAAGATACTAGCATGTATTAAAAGAGGCATTGATTCAAGGGAGGAAAGCATAATTCTGTCATTATATTAAGCCCTGGTAAGACCTCACCTTGAGTTTGGAGTGCAGTTCTGGGGACCGATTGCTAAAAAAGATATTGCAGAACTAGAAAAAGTTCAGAGAAGGGCCACAAAGCTAATAAGGGGATTAGAGAAATTAACCTATGAGGAGAGGCTAGCCAAACTGGGTCTGTTTTCTTTAGAAAAAAGGCGCTTGAGAGGTGACATGATTACTTTATATAAATATATTCAAGGCCCATATACAGAGATGGCAGAAGCTCTGTTTATTCCAAGAAAATTGTTTCTGACAAGAGGTCATAATTTTTCACTGTAAGAGCAATAAAATTGTGGAACTCATTACCAAAGGAGGTAGTGAATGCCAATACCATAGATACATTTAAAAATAGTCTGGATAAATTTCTGTATATAAACAAAATTCATGGATATGATTGCTAGTATTAAATGGGTCACATTTTAATGGGGTTATTTAAGCTTAACTGGAGCTTTTTGAAAGTATTTTAGATTTGTATAGGTTGAACTCGATGAACTTCAGTCTTTTTTCAACCTTATCTACTATGTTACTGTAAAAAGAGAACTTATGAAATTGGTTGCAGAAAATGGGTCAGCCTGGGACACCTATGTACCTTTGGTATGTGCAAGGCTTAGAGCCAGACCCTCTAGATCTACAGGATTTTCACCCTATGAAATCCTTATGAGGAGGCAAATGCCATCCTGGACCAACTGGATGTCCATTCCAGCACCAGTGGCATTACAAACTTCAGCCATCACAGATGAATGGGTAAAATAGCTTTCAACACATCTAGAAATTGTGCACAAAGCAGCAGCAGTAGAAGAAAAGAATCAGTACCAGCAACCGAAGAGATGGCATGACACCTCAGGAGATATAACTACATACTAGGCTGGTGACAGGGTTATGGTACAAAACCATGATGAACTTCTACCATGGGGTAGAGCAAGATGGAAGGGTCCATATACGGTCATAGATAGATTAGGGGCTGCAGTCTACCTGATTGACCATGCAGAAAAAGGAGAAGTCTGTCTGCATGCAAGTCAATTAAAAAGATTTAAAAAAGACAAGGTTAGGGACCCAGCAAACAACATGCCTTAGTAAGTATACATACACCCTAAGACCTAGGAAATCATAATAGTTAGGTCAGGAAAATAAAATGGGTGTAAGTTAAAGGCAGCAAATGATAATTAATTTTGGGAAATTGATTATGTGGGTAGCAAAAAAATAAATAAAAATGAAGATTGATGAAAATTATTTTATGAGTCATACCATGAGGTTTTTATAAGGATCTGTACATTTCCTGTTTTCTATACCTTATGTTTATATGCTAACTATATTTTGGTCCTGTTTTTTTTTTTTTTTTTTTATCTTCTCTCTCTTTCACCCAGGGAAATACAGAAGAAATAAGAGAATGAGAAAATATATCCCCCCCCCCCCATTCACTAATTACAAATTATTAGTTTATTCACAGGCTCATCAGAAGATTGAGTTTAGAGGAAATAAAACCTAGCCAAGGAGGATGGTGTCTTTTTGTCTTTTCCTGGCACAACTGATGAGTATAAACTGTATTGGAATGAGAAGAGGGAGACCACCAATTAGACCAGAGGATACAGCATATAAGGGACTTATTTTAAAAGGAATAGAGGATAGATATATACAGGCAGATAGATTTATTTGGCAGAGGGAGTTAAAAGTAAAAGAAATTGGTGACTGGCATTTGAATATCATGTTGCCAAATGATAGTATGGGGGTTAGCTCTTAGGGCACCAATAAATGTGACCAAGGGACAAGAATGGAACTGGGTGGTTAGAAATGGGCAGGTAACAGCTAATGGAATATTTATAGATTGTGTGAAATTGACTTCAACCTCCCAAGGATACTATAAACATATTAATATCATAGTGAGCAACATATCTTTAAATGAGGGTGATGAATGGGAGGTTGCCACTATAGCTGCACATCCCAATAAAGAATTGAAATGCAATCTTAACACTGGAGAGGGGTGTGTATTAACAGTAGATGAGGTAACACTTTCAGTACTGAAAAGGGAACATTGTGAAGATCAGATAAGAATTCCATGGCCAAAAAGGGGAATCATTGTAGTCCCTACACATGAAACTGTGGTACAAAGTGTGGGATGGACATATTACCCTATAATGTTAGATTTTAATTATTTCATGATTACTTTAAGGTGTTCAAGACAGCAGTGCAAATGGTTCAAAGGAAGGACACAGGAGATTATTGATGAGTGGACAGAAACAAAGAGAAGGGACAAGCAAGATACCATAGAAACAATTTTGGGAGGAGTCGCAACTGGATTAGGTGTGTGGAACTCAGCTGATATCATAGGACTTAATAGCAGAATTAACTCTCTGACAGATGGTTTTGGCCATGCCATGAAAACAGGTGGAGTAGCCGACTCACTTATTGTAGAGAAGTTGGGAGACAATGTAGATGACATACACACCATTGCCACAATTTACAACTACTGGATATGCCGACATCTCAAACAGCATTAAAAATGAAGAAATAGGAGCTGCCATCTATTGCTCCATGACCGGGAATAAACTATTATCTGATCTGAAGGATACTATAAACGATATAAAAGGAAACAAGTGGACAGGAAAACTTAATGCAAGTAAGATCATAGCAACATTATGGAAAAAAGGTGTGATAGTTACAGAGGACAATTTAAAACATGCATATATTGAGGGACCAGGACAATGGCTACTGGAAGAATCTGAATCTGGGAGAGTAGGACTAATTCTAGCAATTCCACGTTGGGAAGGAGAAGCGGAACCATTGAATTTTCTGCATAGCATCGGTACTTTCAGCCAAAGCACATACCAGCAACATTTTCCTTTAAAAAGATTGGCAACTATTACAGAAGTAGTAATTGATTAAGGCTGTTGTAAGAAAGTTCAACATCGATGGCTATGTACCTGCACCTGGGAAACTAGAGACAGATAGGCCGGACCGATAGCTCAGCATACTAAGGCACTGTGGCTGAGATCTGTAGCAACCCAAGGGTTGCAGGTTTGATCCCCGGCAAGGTCCACTCAGCCTTTCATCCTTCCGAGGTAGATAAAATGAGCAGCGCCTTGAGACCCTTACGGGTGATTAGCCGCACTTTACAAGTACCCCATACATACGTACAGAGACATTGAGAATGGATGGCTGCAGTTAACAAAAGCTGAGCTGGTACGCAAGGTCATTCATATTGGAGACATAGCCTGTTTCATAGGCCATAAGGAATACAAAACATCAGATGAGACATGCCCAGTGGAAGAAGAGACATGTGTTAGGGTAACAACACCCCTCCATGTTGGAACACATACTGTCTTTCCATCAGGAAACCTCACTACTGACTGCATGAATTTTACTGAGGAGGATTGGACTTTGAAGCTCACTTTGTAGTTACATGAACTAGTACAACATGCTAAACAGCAGCTATGCCCCATCAGCAATTTGCTTGAGCAACAAAATAATGAACTTGAAAAAACTAAAGAAGAAGTTATTCCTCCATGGTGGGGAGTACTCACCGATGTAGAAACACACCCGATAATGAGAACTCTCTCCTTAATGCTTATGTTTATCCAAGTTATAACAACAGCTGTGATACTGTATTTTTGTGTGACATTAAAGAAGATGAAGAGGAAGCTGAAAGCAAGGAACCAAAATGACTTTATTTAAGTGTTATTCTTGTTGTTCAGACACGACTGCATACTCTTCTAATAAAGTTTATCCATAAATTCACACTTACAATCACAGAAAAATCCCTCATCAGGTAAGTATGCTTTGCCAAACCCACTGTCATGCACCCACATTTCTCTCTATCTTCTGATAATTTGTTTTTCTGACTTTTATTAATTTGTTTGGATTGTGTTGGAAATAATATTTTTTTTATTATTAATTGTATAACATTTAGGTTAGCAGTTGACAGTCCTAGGAAAGTACAGAAGAGCTCAAGTCGCCAAGAGATTTATTCCGGAGGGACGGTGGGTTGAATTTTTCCTATAAGGTCTTCTGTATTAATGGGTATAAATAGAAAATGGGGCAACTTAGGAGAAATTAAAGTGGGGGAATGTGGTGTCATAAAACCAGAGAATTTATCCCTAGAGTGTTCAAATAGTTGATTCTTAAATTTACAAACATATTTTAAAATATAGACTAGGCCTTTGGCCTAGTCTTTGTCTAAGAAGGGCACTCCCATGTAGCCTTGGATTGGTGTATGGTAGGACACACCTTAAGTGAATTAAGTATACAATGGGAGCCAACAGTTACTATACACACTTTTTTTTATCTTCCTCACCTGCTGGAAGCAACTGATGAGAGAGAGAGAGAGCGAGCATTGGAGGACTGAACTGGCTGAGTATATTAGAATTCTTATGCATTTACCTTGGTATAAATTCTCTTGTTTACTATGTTTAGTTAATATTGCTTAATCTGGGTTTGTTTCAGATAAAGTTGCCCTGTATAATTTGGACTGGATGTTGTAGCTCTTGGTATTTCTTGAGACTTGTTTTATATTCTGTAGCTTATAGATAATTGTTAATCTTCATACCTATATTATTTGTCTTCCAATAAAATAATTTTAAAAAGTGGACAACCCCTTTGGTTTAATATTCTGGCACTAATTACCACCACACGCTTCATTTTCCCTACCGCTGCTATTACAAGTTTCCGTAGCGCCACAAATATCACCATCTACGCTCAAATACATACCGCTCACACAGACCCAGTAGTTAATGATATATTGATAACAAAATCATTCACGAATCACTTGAAAAACATTACACAAAAGTACACTTACACTCATACAAACACTCAACATTATTTATTTTTCATATTAAAATTTTTCATGGCAAAATATAACGGATCAAAGTTACGAGATCTCGGGTGTTTGAAAAAAAATGCACACAAAACCATTTTACATTGACTTACATAGACATACGGGAACATACACTTATCTAGCTACATCTAACTACAAATATTATCACATACATACACAAATCGATACATACAAACAATATACAGCACATTACATACACAAAACATTTTTATTATGAAATTAACACGATTTAGCTACTTTTTCACATAAGGACATGACGTCACACTTTACGCTCAACACAAGTGTTAGGTTTTATTTCTCTGGACATTTCTCTCCTCCATTGACTTCTATGGGGAAAATGTGTACGCGACCGGCAGATTTACTGAATGCAAATTTTTTTTTTTAGACTTTAAAACTCGTAATACTAGCGTTAGCTTTGGGGCGCTAATTCATTCATTCTTGCGTTAGTCCCGCTATGACAAATAGATCAAGAAACTACTATTTCCATATGGAATTATGGCTTTTACTTGTGTGAACATCACTACAACATCACATTCTTAAAGAAAATTACATTACATCAACTAGAAATCAACATACTGTAAATTCTATCATCAACAATACGAAATTGGTTTAAAAAATCAAATCATATTTTTTTTTTTTTATTTGAGAAATTTCACAGATAACAAATGAAAAAAGATAGATATCAGCAATATGTAACATCTTCAGTAGTTCAAACATGAAAGTTATAACATCAAGTATGATAGCAATGATTTCTATACATGTGAACTAGAATGGTGCACAAGAAATCAGACTTTTCTCATTTACAGATTAATAAAACATATGCAAAAATATACATAGATAATTAGACAAGAATACTCTCATAGGTTAGCTTATGAAAGGAGATGTGAAGACCTATAGAGGAGGTAACGACTAGGAAGATCGTCTTTAAGATGGGAGGGGAGGAAGGGTGGTTGAAGTCCGTATAGTTGAACATCTTATCAGTTGGGGAATTTTTCCCACCAGGGCGCCCAAATCTCATAATAAAAGTCAAGTTTATCTAGACTGTGGCCAGAATCTGAGAAATGGTGGGAGGGGCGGGTTGTTTCCATGCTTTCGCAATTTCTAATTTAGTGGACATTAGAATGTAAACAGTTAAGACTTTACGTGCAGGGGTAAGAGTTGGGAAGTCCAAATGAAGTAGGCAGGTTTGTGGGCTTAGGTCAGGGGTGATACCTAATGAATGTAATAGGTCTGTTACCTGCAACCAAACTGAGGTGGCTTTGGGGCAGTACCACCAAATGTGAGCCTGCGTACCTAATTGTCCGCAGCCTCTCCAGCAGATAGGAGAGTGAGAGTCATATATCTTATGAAGCGTGACCGGTACTAGGTGCCAACGAACAGAAAGTTTGTAGTGGAGTTCCCAAAGAGATGTACAATGTAATAGTTTTTTTGTATATATAAGTTCTCTGTACCAGGAGTCAGCATCGGCCGTGAAGTTTAGTTCTGTCTCCCAGGAGATATATTGTGAGATTTTGTGTTGTGAGAAGGGCGCTAGGAAAATCTCCTAGTGAAATGACAGTGTCCCCTTCATTTTGTTTGGTTGTGACCATCTCTGCTCCCACACTGTGGCTGGTCTGAGACTCTTCCCAGGAAAGCCCCATGATCTCACAATGGAACAAAGATGAAAAGTCTCAAATTTCAAAGAAGTCGGGATTCGTAATTTATTACAAATCGCTAAATGGGAAATACCGCTAGTTTGATCGCAGAGATCAGCAATATAATTTACATCGAAAGAAGACCAGCTTGATATATGAGAATCAGGGAGGCAAAAAAGGACGCTAGTAATCGTTTGTCTCGGAGAAGGGTGGGGGGCGATCAGATTTGAGTGTCTCACTTGATCCCAAAAACGTAGGGTGTCTAGAATCACCGGATGAACAGTGTGTAGACTCTTCCAGTAATGGGAATGTACCCAAGGAAGGTCCGCTAAGGAAAGACCCAAGGGAAGAAGTGATTGCTCTACTCCTTTCCAGGAGGTTGTGTTGTCCCTATGACCCCATTCTATGAGATGTGTTAAACGAGCGGCTTGATAGTAAAGAATGATATTTGGCATACCTAATCCTCCGCGGTCGCTAGGCCTCTGAAGGGTTTGTCTTGAGGTTCGGGGTTTCTTATCTTTCCACACATAGCAGGTGATAAGACTTTGAAGTTTATTAAGAATTGGCCTAGGTATATTAATCGGGATAGCACAAAACAGGTAGGTGATCTTTGGTATAAAAGACATTTTGATAGCTGCAATCCTGCCTGTCCAGGAAATTTCACGATAGTCCCAAGTATCCAGTAGTTTTTTCCATTCCGGAAGTCTCTCTGTAAAGTTTCTGAGTATAACTAAAGGGACACTTGGGGAGAAGTGGGTACCTAATAGCTTAAGAGAACTGGAGGACCATTTAAATTGATATTTACTCCGCAAGAAGAGAAGGTCATTAGTTGGTATGTTAATATGTAAAGCCTCGGTTTTAGATAGATTGAGCTTATAATAGCTGAGGCTTTCAAATCTAGAGATGATTTTAAACACAGCTAGGAGAGACCTAGAAGGATTCGTAAGTAAAAGTGTTACGTCGTCTGCATATAAGGAGACGGTGTGGCAAAGTGATCCCATCAGGAAGCCAAAAATATCAGGGTCTGATCTGATAGCCTGTGCGAGAGGCTCGATAGAAAGGGCAAACAGGAGAGGGGAGAGGGGGCAACCCTGTCTCGTCCCATTTTATATGATAAAACTATCAGATTGGAAACCTATTCCCTTGACTCTGGCAGTCGGGTTTGAGTAGAGGGCCTGAACCGATATAATAAATTTCTCTGGGATTCCAAACACCCGAAGGGTTTCCCATAGGTACTCCCACCTCACCCTGTCAAAGGCTTTCTCAGCGTCAAGTGACAGGGCTAACGTGGGTATATCTCTCCTTGTGCTCTCAATCAAAATATCCAGCACACGTCTCGTGGCGTCTGGTCCTTCTCTTTGGGGTATGAATCCCACTTGGTCTGAGTGAACCAAAGTGGGGATAATACGAGCCATTCGGTTAGCTAATATCTTAGCGTATATTTTGGTGTCTATATTGAGTAATGAAATCGAGCGGTAACTCCCACAATTCTGTGGGTCCTTACCAGGTTTTGGGATTGTAGTGATTGAAGCCTCTAGGAATTCCTTTCGGAAACTACCTTTGCTCTGGACTTCATTAAGAACGCTACAGAGAATTGGAGAAATTTGAAGCGAATAAGATTTATAAAATTGGCTTGTAAAGCCATCAGGGCCTGGTGATTTTGCTGCCTTAAGGTCTGTAATACCCAAAGAGACTTCCTCAAGAGTAATCGGGGAGGTCAAAGCTGCGGCATCTGATCGATCTAATTGGGGGAGATTCAGCGTATTCAAATACCTATGAGTTTTGTCCAGGTTGAGAGTTGTAGTGGAGTCCAAGGATTTTAAGTTATAAAGGTGATGCTAGAAATTTTTGAAGGCCTCACCTATTGCTGAAGTGGACGTAACACATCTGTTATCAAAATTAATGGAAGCTATTTTTGCTTGTGCTGTCCTATTTCTTAATTTCCTGGCTAATAGTGCCGAAGTTTTATTACTATTATGGTAGTAGACTTGTTTGAATCTCTCTAATGCAGTTTGGGTTTTATTAACCTCTAAGGACCTTATCTGCTTGGTTATCTCCGAAATTTGAGAGTTTATTGGGGTGGAGTAATCGGTAGAATGTTCTAGTTTCAGGGTTCTAAGTTGGCAGTTAAGAGACGCTAGCGAGGCTCCTTGTGCCTTCTTGATTTGGGAGGTCTTTCCAATATAAAATCCTCTGAGGAATGCCTTTAGGGAGGCCCAAATTACTTCCTCTGACATTAGGGAAGTGCGATTTTCTCTTAGGAAATCCGTAATTACTGATAGGGTTTCTACTTTAAGAGTGGGGGTAGTAACTAGATAATCCCTAAGGCGCCATGTAATGGCTATTGGATGATGGGGGGGTTCGCCCATGGTCACTGTCACTGAGTCATGGTCCGACCACAATACCGCAGAGATCGTTGCGTCAGTGATCATGTCTAAAAGACGTGCGCTTAGAAAAAAGAAATCAATGTGATTTATGGGGGGCAGAGTAGAAAGTGAATTATTTTTCACCTGGATGGATCGCTCTCCATACATCATATAAATCATACTGTTTAATTAAGTTTTGGAAAGCTGTTGATAGGGGGTGTAATGCCCTCTCCAGTGTGGAGATTGGGGGGCCTGCTCTATCTGATAACGAATCCCATATGAGATTGAAATCTCCTCCCCAAACCCATTCTCCCTGCGACATGGCCGACACTGACTCCAGTAAATGTCTAAGGAATTTAATCTGTCCTGAATTGGGTACGTAGATATTTACCAAGGTATATATCTTAGAGTTAAGTTTGCAAATCAATATTATAAAACGTGCCAGTGGGTCTCGTTCTATGTAAATGGGCTCATATATAATTGAAGAACTGATAAGAATTGCGACTCCTCTTGACTTGGAGTGAAAAGATGCTGTAACAACTATGGGAAACTTTCTGTAAGTGTGCGTGGCACCTAGGTTAGCCTGCCAGTGTGTCTCCTGAATGAAGGCTACATCTATTTTATTACGACGGAGCATATTGAATTGTAAACTACGCTTGGTCGGGGAGTTAAGGCCTTGAGTATTGAGAGTCATGAATTGTAATTGTGACATTATGGGTGTGAGATTAGGTCTCCCCTAGGTCCTGTCTCAGAGAACTATGCAAGAGAGAGAATGAGAACCCCTAGGTCCTGTCTCAGAGAACTATACAAGAGAGAGAATGAGAAAAAAGAAAAAGAAAAGAAAAACAAAGATGTTTCAGTCTTTAATCTGAAAGTGCTTATTTTTTGTGCTAAGGGAGGGGGATGCAGTGGGCAAGAGCCGCTCATAAATTGGGGGGTAACGGGGAGTAAAGAGGGGAGGGATAATGGGGGGACTGGAGATGCTTAGATAATGGACTGTTAGAATGCCGTCAATGTGGTGCAAGACGAGAGGTGTAGGCCAAAAAAGGAAAGAGAGAAATAGAGCGAGGGTAAAAATAAGATACAATAAAACAGAGTTAGGGGGAATATAAAAATAATATAAGGGGTGAGAGGTTGGGGACAAAATATATGAGTTGGTGCCTATAAAAACTATTACCTCAGATTGGTGGCTATAGGTCACCGGGAATTCTTATAGGGTTGTACCTGAGGAGGTGGGGTGGGAAAGCTTGGGTTTGTAACAAAGAGAGAATAAGGGGGGGGGGTGCCAGAGCTGGGACCCCGCTCCACTCTACAAGCAAAGGTTCAGAAAAGGAAAGGTTAAAAGAGAGTAAAAGAATATTACTATTTATAAAATACTGACATAAAACATGATGATTATGCAACAAGTAAGAACAAAGATATAAATGCACATAATTTTTCAAACATTTCAAACATACACTTCAATACTCGGGTGAGGCTCATATATAAGTGTGAATTTTAGAGGGGGCTAGTTAGAGAGAAAGTGTCATATCTCACATGCGATGAGCATATTTATAATATAGAGACTAGAGTTTATTCAAGGAGAGCCCTTATCTCAGAATAATTAAAACACTATACCAACTGTGCCTCAACTCAAATAACTAAGGCTGGAGGGAGAAAAGGTGGGTGAGGTTAAATGAATTAGAGTAGCACTTGTGGTCTCTGTTTTGAGATATTACGGTAAGGTGGAGAGGGAACAGGATATGAAAATCTAAATGGCGAAGTTATATACTGAAATCATAATTTCAGAGTTTATATATAAGAGGTCTTAAGTTGCCCATCACTATAAGTGAAAACAAAAGCCGGCGAGTGGGTTAAAAACTTTAATAAATCTAACTATGTGTATAAATTCGTCCGGCTATTAAGGGGCTAAGTGTCTCAGGAGGGTGTGGGTTAACGTATATTAAATGACTAAGTTGCGGGGAACTAGAGAAGCAGCCAAATGGCATCCTCCCTAGGTAAGCTCTTAAGTTAGTGGCTAATCTTGAGTCTATGAGCCAGCCCATAAAACATTGTAGATCTGAACTGGGGGACGTCCCAGTAGGGAGGGTCCGACAACAAATTCAATGGTTATGAAGAAAAACACTTAACATGTAAGGTAAAAAAAATGTTAACTTAGCACACAGTAAATATCAGGTATTAGAACCCAAACAGATACAAATTATCAGTGAAATAGATACATTACATTACCCATCCAACTTCACTCAGTCTCTGGTAGTTGAATGTCCAGAGGTATCAGTCTATAAAACCACACGAGTCAAGTCCTTAGTAGGAAATATAAGTAGAATGGTTAATAAGAAGGGAAACCAAGAGCAGAGTTCAGCAGAGTTCAGTAGTGGTTTTCTGCAACACATGAGTGTTTTCAGGTTATCTCTATTACGGTCAAGAGTCCTTCGGTGGTGGGAGTGAAGCAACACTCCTAGAAGACTGAAAGTTGAAGGTCTGATGTGCAGGTCGCCAGGCCGGTGCAGTTACGTTGAGTTTCTTCGGTTGTTCATGGATGGTAGGAGGCTGATTGTCAGATGGGAGGAGTTTCAGAGATTGCAAGATCTGGAAGCCTTGTTCTAGGGTTGTGATGGTGTAAGATGTGTCGTTGTATTGGAAGAATAGACAAACAGGGAATCCCCACCTGTACTTGATATTGTTGTTACGAAGGCATTGGGTGACTTGGTGAAATAGTCTTCTTCTGGATAGAGTGTGGGAAGAAAGGTCAGGGTAGATCTGTATTTCTTGAAATGGGTCTTTCAGGTTTTTATTTTGGAAGGATGCTCTGAGGACTTTTTCTTTAAACGTGAAATAATGTAGTCGTACAATTACGTCTCTTGCCGACCCTGCAGGGGCACCTTTTGGCCTAAGAGCTCTATGAGCCCTATCTATAAGATTTTCTTGTGAAGTGGAAGAGCCCAAGAGTTCTGTAAAAAGATTCTGCAGGTAAGTGGGCAGATCAGCCGGACTGATGTCCTCCGGAACACCTCTGATTCTGAGGTTGCTCCGACGTGATCTATCTTCTTGGTCGGCTAACTTGGTTTCTAATCCGGTAATCATTTCAGCTAATGACTGAGCGTAGATTAATAAATCAGAGTTATCTACATGTAAATCTTCCTGCTTTTTTTCCAGTGATTCTGTTCTCTCCCCCAGCAACGATATATCTCGCTTCAACTCAGAGACCGACGTCTTGAGCTTGTGTTTCAGAGAAGAGTAATGTGAGTCCATTTTACTTGAGAGTTCCTTGAGAGATTCAAGAATTGATGAAGAGGAATGGATTGCTCTCTCTGTGGAGTGAGATAAAGTTCTAGAAGGCTCTTTGGTAGATGCAATTGAATCTCTTGAATCTTAATCAGATAGGTCTTGTTCAAATGAATTCTTGCTGGAGAAATGATCCGAAAGGGTCCGCTTCGGCAGGCCACCATGTTTCTGCTTCTTTCTTTGTGAGTGGGCCATCTTACAAAAAATCAGTTAGTGGGTTTAATGTGTTCCTGAAATATGTATTAGAGAGTGCTTCAATGTTGAAGAGTAGAGCAGGGGAAGTGTGTCCGGCACCCCCCAGGGGCAGCGCCTAGCCCAACATGGAGAGGTGGTCTATTGGCTAGGAATTCAGTATTTGATCTGGGGGAGGTCTCGGAGCTTCTGGCGTATCCTCCTTACTAGATCACCTTATTGCTAGGAAATGTTATTCCAGTGAACGCTTCTTAACAGGTCTCCTCTCTCCCCAGGGGATTGCTCTCTTCCGAGCGAGTAGGGAGGAAGGTGTTATGGGATATGACCCATGGGCAAAGTGGGCCAACGGGAAAGGGGGGGGAGAGAGGGCAGATATATATTGTAGTGAATAGGTGCACACTCTGTGTAGAAGGATTGACAGGATGCTGGGGTTTACAAGAGTTTGTTCTTAGAAGTAAATAATCTTAGTAGTGCTTGTAGAGAATTATCCTGCGTCCGTATCAGTGGGAGGTGTTCTTTAGGGTATTTTAGTTGAGGAAGGTAGGGGGAGGAGAGGGTGGGCAAGACAGTTCCAACTTGGGGATAGATCAATTTGCTTGTAAATTTCTGTGCCTGTATCCCTGCAGTAAACAGTGGCTAGTGATGCTAGATAGGTCTAATCCTCCTGACCAATGGTGCCCCCAAATGAGACAGTCATAAGAAAATTTTAATAGTCACTTAATCCTAATGGTCGCCTGGGGCGACACACACAGCAAAAACTGGTCCCAAAATATATTAAAGGCTTTTGATGCCTGGTGTTTCTTTGTTAAGTTCACTGAGGGCAGTGGGGGGATGGGAGGTGAAGTATGTGAGGAGATAATATCTTTCCAGCTGATTGTGTCTCTTACTGCTTTGAAAAATTTGGCCCTGTAGATGATAGAATCCCCACGTGGGAAAGTAGCCTTGAAGATAGAGAATGGTCTTTTAGGCTTTTTTGGTGAGAGTAGTGCTACAAAGATGTGTTCTGTGATATCTTGCTCCCAGTATTTGTTAAAGGCCAGGTAGAATGGAGCTTGGAGCACTGAGGGTTAAATGGTATAGGGTAGTTTAAGTGGAGTAATGAAAGTCTCCCTTCTTGGTCTATATAATGAAAAAAATATATAACAGTCTTACCCTGAGGGCTGATGCGATAGGGACTCTTAGTATGTCTGCAGCGTTTAAAGCCTCCGGGTCCTCTCTGGTGTTTAGGAGGCAGTGGGGGCCAGGCCCCGAGGAAGAAGCTGTGAGCTGAAGCAGGCCGCTTGTCTGTGTGGCGTAGATGTAAGCCACAGTTGGGGGTCGCGTGCCCTTTGTGCAGTCGGCACTACCTAAGCGAATCCGTGGGTGAGTCGATGCGGTTACATTCTCCTAGTAACCGTTAACAGGCAGCAGCTCTCTTCCAGTTTCACTAATGAGGGACAAGGCAGAGTGCAGTAGTGGTCGAGAGACCAGATGCGGCTGTAGCCTAAATGCCAGAGGGCTTTTTCCGATCTGTCTCACACTGTCCTCTTGAGCGGGTCCGGAAGTTCAGCGCTGACAGCGCTGCAGGTTATGGCGCAGTTAGAAGTTCTTGGGAAAGTTAGGCTAAACGGCTCATCCGAAAGTCAATCTTGTCCCCATATAAGCCAGGCTGATTTCCTCTGAGTGTTAGGGATATATTGGGAACAAAAATAAAAAAGATAGAAGTAGAAAAAAGAGGTTAAAATGACGTTTGGTCTACAGAGCTCCTGTATAGTGTGACCACTAAGTAGCGTGACAAGCTCCGCCCCCCCATCAAATCATATTTAAACGGACAGAAAATTATTTTTTACATTTCAGTATTCACAAACAGTAGACAATTGTAAACACGTCTCATTTATGTCTATTATAACATTTCATTTATTCAGCTCATATGCTTGGATGAACAGCATATCTACATAGGCTCACCAGATGATGATTGATGGATGCACATACATGCCTTTTGCCATTGACTCATACATGTGCATTGATATTCAGGCAAAAAAAACACATATAAACAATTTACACATTTACATCATACAACTACATTGGAAGGTTGGTTAACATTGGATTCTCTCTCGGAATCACGAAAGATCAATTATGGATTTAGTGTCCCTTTAACATCACAATTTACTCATAATATACCATTAGGAATTTACGTACAATAATAACATATCATTAGAAAATATTAGAGCTGTCACTTTTTTGAAGGAACAACAATGCTATACTGCTTTATATAAATCAGCATATGTGGGAGAGAATCACAATACATACATAGATGTACATAACACGCATTGCACAACAACAAAGCACACATTTATCTTTTTAATCCGCACACAATAAAAATGTTGTAAAATACAACAACAGAATGAAGATTTGCAAACTAGACAGGCAGATTGCTAATATGATGACATCATTCTAAGCTTCAACCATACAGATTACAGCATTAAGACTGTACCGCCCCTTTCAGCAGTTTCTCACTCAATACTACATATACGTAAACGAGAGTTTGGAAGATCTTCATTATTATTGCGATTTATCGTTCTGAAACAATATTGCAGCAACATTGATCGATCAGATTCTATGCCATGTCTATGCACACATTATACACAAGCATGCACTTTCATTCATGTTAGCGTGGACTTGTGGTTTTTACTATAAGATCACGTTTAATAAGTATTTATTACGCATATGAACAAACATCACGAAGGTGCACTGTACATTTTATACTTTCACATTACGATTCATTGGGGGGGATAAATTTCATCAAACACAAGAAAATCCGCCCACTTTGAAAGCATTCGCGCTGCTCACATACAATCAAGTGTATACAATCAGCAATCATTACGAACACGCTACCATTGGACATATTGCACTATAAATCCCACAAACAACATGGCCAAAGCTTCCCTTGTGATTGACTTTATATCAAATCGCTTTTGTGTTTTTGCATACCTTGTTACTCCTTGTGTGTTTGCTCTGCTGTTTGACTTTGTGCTGTTTGACTTTGCAAACATTGATGATTTGCAGTTAGTTGGTGCTGTTGCTGTTGCACGAGTACAACAGAATCAGGCGTGCTCGGCGTCTCCAAGAGAGACGTAGGGCTCGTCTGGTTAAAGGGCCTTGGGTTGAAAGGGTGAGGCCCACCTTGGATAACATGAGTGACTTTGAGGTTTATGACAAGTATAGGCTCAATCGCGATCAGCTCATTAGCCTTTACGAAGTACTTAAAGGGACACTGAACCCAAATTTTTTCTTTTGTGATTCAGATAGAACATGCAATTTTAAGCAACTTTCTAATTTACTCCTATTATCAATTTTTCTTCATTCTCTTGCTATCTTTATTTGAAAAAGAAGGCATCTAAGCTATTTTTTGGTTCAGACCCTGGAGAGCAGTTGTTTATTGGTCGATTAAATTAATCCACCAATCAGTAAGAACAACCCAGGTTGTTCACCAAAAATGGGCCAGCATCTAAATTTACATTCTTGCTTTTCAAATACAGATACCAAGAGAATTAAGAAAATTTTATAATAGGAGTAAGTTAGAAAGTGGCTTAAAATTGTATACTCTATCTGAATCACGAAAGAAAAAATTTGGGTTCAGTGTCCCTTTAAACCTCATATGGAGCCACCTAAACGTATGCGGACTGCAATCCCTACAATGACCAAGATGCTAAGCTGCATACATGACCTGGCCTCTGGAAGTTTTCAATCCAGAGAGGGGTACATGCATGGGCTGTTTCATGGTACCTTCTCTGTGGTTTTTGACAACTTTCTGGACGCCATGGTACGAGTCTGTAAGCTTTACATAGAATTCCCTCAAAATGATGGCGATTGGAGGAGCCTGAAGAGGGAATTCTTTGCAATAGCTCAAATGCCCAATGTCTTGGGAGCAATAGATTGCACCTACATTGCGCTGCGTGCTCCAGCAGATGACCAGCCCTTCCGAAATCGCAAACACTTTCATAGTCTCAACGTGCAGTTCGTTTGTGACGCACGGATGCGAATTATGAATGTGTGTGCAAATTTCAGTGGGGCTTGTCATGATGCCCGTTTCCTAAGGCAGTCGTCCCTGTGGTGGCAGTTTGAGAGCAGACAGGTTCCCCATGGGTGGCTCGTTGGCGAGTACTTGTGCACAACATGGTTAATTAGTTAGACAATTGCCACTGTAATCTTCAAAACCAGTTGTGTTTGTGTAATGTGCAAAATATGCAGCTATAGGATGCAATTTAACCATTTAATTGTCTCTTTCAGCAAATGTCTAGTTTTAGCTCCACACCGATATGTAGCGGGTCCTAGCTTAAATGTGCAGCTCTAGGATGCAATTTAACCATTTCTTTCTCTTTTAGCAAATGTCTAGTTTATGCGAAAACCGCATATATGTCATGTCCTAGCTTAAATGTGCAGCTCTAGGATACGCTTTAACCATTTAACTGTCTCTTTCAGCAAATGTCTAGTTTTAGCACCAAACAGATATGTAGCATGTCCAAGCTTAAATGTGCAGCTCTAGGATGCAATTTAACCATTTCTTTCTCTTTTAGAAAATGTCTATTTTATGTGATTTTCGTGTACAAAAATGCATTCGCCTAGATTTAGAGTTCTGCGTTTTACCCGCGAAAAGCAGCGTTAAGGGGTCCTAACGCTGCATTTGTCCGCCCGCTGGTATTTAGAGTCTGGCAGCAAAGGGTCTAATGCTCACTTTCAAGCCGCGACTTTTCCATACCGCAGATCCCCTTACACCAATTGCGTATCCTATCTTTTCAATGGGATCTTCCTAACACCGGAATTTAGAGTCTTGGCTGAAGTGAGCGGTAGACCCTCTACCGACAAGACTCCTACCGCCAAAAAAAGTCAGTAGTTAAAGGGACAGTCTACACCAGAATTTTCATTGTTTTAAAAGATAGATAATCCCTTTTTTTACCCATTCCCCAGTTTTGCATAACCAACACAGTTATATTAATATTCTTTTAACCTCTGTGATTATCTTGTATCTAAGCCTCTGCAAACTGCCCCTTTATTTCAGTTCTTTTGACAGACTTGCAGTTTAGCCAATCAGTGCCTGCTCCCAGATAACTTCACGTGCATGAGCACAGTGTTATCTATATGAAACACGTGAACTAACACCCTCTAGTGGTGAAAAACTGTTAAAACGCATTCTGAAAATAGGTGGCCTTCAAGGTCTAAGAAATTAGCATATGAACCTCCTAGGTTAAGCTTTCAACTAAAAATACCAAAAGAACAAAGCAAAATTGGTGATAAAAGTAAATTGGAAAATTGTTTAAAATTACATGCCCTATCTGAATCATGAAAGTTTATTTTGGACTAGACTGTCCCTTTAAGAGCTTTATGGGCTAACGCCGGTATATAAAGCTCTTAACTACTATGCTATAAAGTACACTAACACCCATAAACTACCTATGAACCCCTAAACCGAGGTCCCCCCATATCACCGCCACTATAATAAATATTTTTAACCCCTAATCTGCCGACCGCACATCGCCGCCACCTACATTATCCCTATGAACCCCTAATCTGCTGCCCCTAACATCGCCGACACCTACATAATATGTATTAACCCCTAATCTGCCCCCCCCAACGTCGCCACTACCTTACCTACACTTATTAACCCCTAATCTGCCGACCGGACATCGCCGCACTATAATAAATGTATTAACCCCTAAACCGCCGCACTCCCACCTCGCAAACACTAGAATAAATTGTATTAACCCCTAATCTGCCCCCCCCCCCAACGTCGCCACCACCTAACTTCAAGTATTAACCCCTAATCTGCCGACCGGACCTCGCCGCTACTATAATAAATGTATTAACCCCTAAAGCTAAATCTAACCCTAACACCCCCCCTAAATTAAATATAATTTTAATCTAACGAAATAAATTAACTCTTATTAAATAAATTAATCCTATTTAAAGCTAAATACTTACCTGTAAAATAAACCCTAATATAGCTACAATATAACGAATAATTATATTGTAGCTATTTTAGGATTTATAATTATTTTACAGGCAACTTTGTATTTATTTTAACTAGGTACAATAGCTATTAAATAGTTATTAACTATTTAATAGCTACCTAGTTAAAATAATTACAAAATTACCTGTAAAATAAATCCTAACCTAAGTTACAATTAAACCTAACACTACACTATCAATAAATTAATTAAATAAATTACCTACACTTACATACAATTAACTTAACTAAACTAGACTAAATTACAAAAAAAACAAACACTAAATTACAAAAAATAAAAAAAGATTACAAGAATATTAGGCTAATTACACCTACTCTAAGCCCCCTAATAAAATAAAAAGCCCCCCAAAATAATAGAGGTCCCTACCCTATTCTAAATTAAAAAGTAATCAGCTCTTTTACCAGCCCTTAAAAGTGCTTTTTGTGGGGCATGCCCCAAAGTAATCAACCCCCCCAACATTAAAACCCACCACCCCATTACCCCTACTCTAACCCAAACCCCCCTTAAATAAACCTAACACTACCCCCTGAAGATCTCCCTACCTTGAGTCGTCTTCACTCAGCTGGGCAGAAGTCTTCATCCTATCCGGAGCGGAGCGGAGCCATCTTCTTCCCATCCGACGCGGATCCATCCTCTTCAACCTACGCCTACTCGCCGAATGAAGGTTCCTTTAAATGACGTCATCCAAGATGGCGTCCCTCGAATTCCGATTGGCTGATAGGATTCTATCAGCCAATCGGAATTAAGGTAGGAAAAATCTGATTGGCTGATTCAATCAGCCAATCAGATTGAGCTCGCATTCTATTGGCTGTTCCGATCAGCCAATAGAATGCAAGCTCAATCTGATTGGCTGATTGGATCAACTAATCGGATTGAACTTGAATCTGATTGGCTGATTCAATCAGCCAATCAGATTTTTCCTACCTTAATTCTGATTGGCTGATAGAATCCTATCAGCCAATCGGAATTCGAGGGACACCATCTTGGATGACGTAATTTAAAGGAACCTTCATTTGGTAAGTAGGCGTCGGTTGAAGAGGATGGATCCGCGTCGGCTGGGAAGAAGATGGCTCCGCTCCGCTCCGGATGGATGAAGATAGAAGATGCCGCTTGGATGAAGATGTCTGCCGGTCTGGATGTCCTCTTCTGCCCGGATAGGATGAAGACTTCTGCCCGGCTGGGTGAAGACGACTCAAGGTAGGGAGATCTTCAGGGGGGTAGTGTTAAGTTTATTTAAGGGAGGTTTGTGTTAGAGTAGGGGTATGTGGTTGGTGGGTTTTAATGTTGGGGGGGTTGTATTTTTTTTTTTTACAGGCAAAAGAGCTGATTACTTTGGGGCATGCCCCGCAAAAAGCCCTTTTAAGGGCTGGTAAAAGAGCTGATTACTTTTTAATTTAGAATAGGGTAGGGACTTTTATTATTTTGGGGGGCTTTTTTATTTTATTAGGGGTGAGTAGGTGTAATTAGCCTAATATTCTTGTAATCTTTTTTTATTTTTTGTAATTTAGTGGGGTTTTTTTTTTTGTAATTTAGTTTAGTTTATTTAATTGTATTTAATTGTTGTTATTAGTAGTTAATTTATTTAACCCCTTAATGACCGAGGACGTGCAGGGTACGTCCTCAAAAAAAAGGCAGTTAACGCCTGAGGACGTACCCTGCACGTCCTCGGTGTGGAAAGCAGCTGGAAGCGATCCTGCTCGCTTCCAGCTGCTTTCCGGTTATTGCAGTGATGCCTCGATATGGAGGCATCCTGCAATAACCATACATGGCCATCCGATGCAGAGAGAGCCACTCTGTGGCCCTCTCTGCACCGGACATCGATGGCCGGTATCGTTGGTGGGTGGGAGCCGAATTGGGAGGCGGGTGGGCGGCCATCGGTGTTGCGCGTGACGTCACGGGGGGCGGGATCGGGATCGTCGGGGGCGCGCACGGGCACGCGCGTGCACGGGGGGTGGCGGGGGGGGCGCGTGCACGGGGCGGGAGCGGGTGGGAACCGCTACACTACAGAAAAGTAGAAAAGTAAAAGTAAAAAAAAAATTAAATAAACTTTTTTTAAAAACCATCTAAGGGATCTGGAAGGGGTGGGGGGTTGGTCTTGGGGGGGGGGGGGGAAAGCTACACTACAGAAAAGGGACATATTTTATTAAAAAAAAAGCATTTTTTTTCACTAAACTGGGTACTGGCAGACAGCTGCCAGTACCCAAGATGGCGCACATTAAGTCAGAGGGGGAGGGTTAGAGAGCTGTTTAGTGGGGGATCAGTGAGGTTGGGGGCTAAGGGAGATCCCTACACAGAAGCATATGTAAATATGCTAACAAAAAATGCACAAAAAAGCCCAAATATACCTTTTATTTTAGTACTGGCAGAGTTTCTGCCAGTACTTAAGATGGCGGGGACATTTGTGGGGTAGGGGAGGGAAGAGAGATGTTTGGGAGGGATCAGGGGGTCTGATGTTTCAGGTGGGAGGCTGATCTTTACACTAAAGCTAAAATTAACCCTGCAAGCTCCCTACAAGCTACCTAATTAACCCCTTCACTGCTAGCCATAATACACGTGTGATGCGCAGCGCCATTTAGCAGCATTCTAATTACCAAAAAGCAACTCCAAAGTCATATATGTCTGCTATTTCTGAACAAAGGGGATCCCAGAGAAGCATTTACAACCATTTGTGCCATAATTGCACAAGCTGTTTGTAAATTATTTCAGTGAGAAACCTAAAATTGTGAAAAATTTTACGTTTTTTTTAATTTGATCGCATTTGGCGGTGAAATGGTGGCATGAAATATACCAAAATGGGCCTAGATCAATACTTGGGGTTGTCTACTACACTACACTAAAGCTAAAATTACCCCAAAAAGCTCCTTACATGCTCCCTAATTAACCCCTTCACTGCTGGGCATAATACACGTGTGGTGCGCAGTGGCATTTAGCGGCCTTCTAATTACCAAAAAGCAATGCCAAAGCCATATATGTCTGCTATTTCTGAACAAAGGGGATCCCAGAGAAGAATTTACAACCATTTATGCCATAATTGCACAAGCAGTATGTAAATAATTTCAGTGAGAAACTGAAAGTTTGTGAAAAAATTTGTGAAAAAGTGAACAATTTTTTGTATTTGATCGCATTTGGCGGTGAAATGGTGGCATGAAATATACCAAAATGGGCCTAGATCAATAATTTGGAAAGTCTTCTAAAAAAAAATATATACATGTCAATGGATATTCAGGGATTCCTGAAAGATATTAGTGTTCTAATGTAACTAGCGTTAATTTTGAAAAAAAATGGTTTGAAAATAGCAAAGTGCTACTTGTATTTATGGCCCTATAAGTTACAAAAAAAGCAAAGAAGATGTAAACATTGGGTATTTCTAAACTCAGGACAAAATTTAGAAACAATTTAGCATGGGTGTTTTTTGGTGGTTGTAGATATGTAACAGATTTTGGGGTTCAAAGTTAGAAAAAGTGTGTTTTTTTCCATTTTTCCTCATATTTTATAATTTTTTTATAGTAAATGATAAGATATGATGAAAATAATGGTATCTTTAGAAAGTCCATTTAATGGCGAGAAAAACGGTATATAATATGTGTGGGTACAGTAAATGAGTAAGAGGAAAATTTCAGCTAAACACAAACACCGCAGAAATGTAAAAATAGCCTTGGTCCCAAACGGACAGAAAATGGAAAAGTGCTCTGGTCACTAAGGGGTTAATTAATTTAATGATAGTGTAGTTTTAGGTTTAATTGTAACTTAGGTAAGGATTTATTTTACAAGTAATTTTGTAATTATTTTAACTAGGTAGCTATTAAATAGTTAATAACTATTTAATAGCTATTGTACCTAGTTAAAATAAATACAAAGTTGCCTGTAAAATAAATATAAATCCTAAAATAGCTACAATATAATTATTCGTTATATTGTAGCTATATTAGGGTTTATTTTACAGGTAAATATTTAGTTTTAAATAGGAAGACTTTAGTTAATAAGAGTTAATTTATTTCATTAGATTAAAATTATATTTAATTTAGGGGGGTGTTAGGGTTATGGTTAGACTTAGCTTTAGGGGTAATACATTTGATTATAGTAGCGGCGAGGTCCGGTCGGCAGATTAGGGGTTAATACTTGAAGTTAGATGGCGGCGATGTTGGGGGGGGGCAGATTAGGGGTTAATACTATTTATTATAGTGTTTGCGAAGTGGTAGTGCGGCGGTTTAGGAGTTAATACATTTATTATAGTAGCGGCGAGGTCCGGTCGGCAGATTAGGGGTTAATGCTTGAAGTTAGGTGGCGGCGACGTTGGGGGGGCAGATTAGGGGTTAATAAATATTATGTAGGGGTCGGCGATGTTGGGTGCAGCAGATTAGGGGTTCATAGGGATAATGTAGGTGGTGGCAGTGTCCGGAGCGGCAGATTAGGGGTTAATTGTGTAATGCAGGTGTCAGCGATAGCGGGGGCGGCAGATTAGGGGTTAATAAGTGTAAGGTTAGGGGTGTTTAGACTCGGGGTTCATGTTAGGGTGTTAGGTGTAGACTTAGAAAGTGTTTCCCCATAGGAATCAATGGGGCTGCGTTGGGAGCTTAACTCTGCTTTTTTGCAGGTGTTAGGTTTTTTTTCCATCCCAAACTGCCCCATTGTTCCTATGGGGGAATCGTGCACAAGCACGTTTTGCCAGCTTACCGCTACCGTAAGCAACGCTGGTATAGAGGGTTGAAGTGGCGGTAAATTCGGCTCAACACTCCCTTTTTGGAGCCTAACGCAGCCCCTCAGACAACTCTAAATACCAGCGTTGTTTGGAAGCAGCGGTAGGGAAAAAAAGCTGTGTTAGCTACGCGGGTCTTTACCGACAAAACTCTAAATCTAGGCCATTGTATCTTACAAAAAATGTAGTTAAATTTAATAATTTTGGAGATATTTTTAAAATTTGACATTTTGTTATGTTCATTATTTATAGGTGATTCAGGTTACATGGGCCGGCCTTGGCTCATTACGCCTATACGTAACCCCACAGACGACGCCCAGGAGCACTACAATCGGGCGCACAAGTGGACTAGGGCTGTAGTGGAGACGATGTTTGGGCTCCTCAAAATGTGCTTAATATGCCTGGACAGGTCTGGAGGAACCCTCCAATACAGCCCTAGTAAGGTAGCAAAGATCGTTATAGCCTGCAGCGTCCTGCATAACATAGCTCAGCGGGCTGGGATGCTGCAGGCCGTCCAGGCACCCCGAGACCGCCTCCAAGATGAGGAGGATGAGCCAGTTCTAGAAGGGCCATTCCGGGACGAGGGGCTCAATGTCAGAGCAAACATCATCAACCGCAACTTCAGACGGTAAATATAAGTTATATATAAGTTATATAGGAGCATTTTAGGGAAATGAGAAGTAGAGAATTGTGCAAACATATTAGGATTGTTCAACAAATGATTAGATCAAAATCGAATTTGATATTTTTATCATCATAGGTAATTGATACATCAGATGATTCTGGCATTGGCTCCTGTAATGACTTTGCCACCTGATTTTCAAAGACAACATCAGATGGTAAGTATATACAATGTATGGCTGGGGGGAGGATTTTGCACAATGATCCATCATATTGCATACAATTTAAAATGTACTATTTATTTTACACATTACTAGATTTTTAGATAGTCAGAAAGGGATACTCTAGCAATACTATGTTCTTCAGAGCCATACATCAGAGGTTAGGTCTGCACAATGTATGACTTAGCTTCACACTTGATTGCTAGAACATAACACAAAAGATGCTACATACGCTTAGTAAGCTATTGATATAAATAGTTTCAGAAATGGTTAGGGGGGGATGCAGAAACAAGTCACACATTTTTATTAATGATTTTATTTTCAATTTTATTTCCATTAGGGAGGTGACTTCATCTACAGACTGAAAGTGAAGAATCCCAGACTGAAAGTGAAGAATACCAATGTGATCATGTCAGTGGCATTGTCTTTCAACTGTGCTGACTTTGAAAAACATACACGTTCACATGGTACGTGGCCACAATTCTCTGGAACAAGACTGGGGATGCAGGATGTATCCTGTGGGAGACACTTATGGTTCATAATGTTATTTTTATTTTTAGATGGTATTTCACAATCCTCTATTTTAAAAATGATGAATAGGACACCTAATGAAGATAAACTGATATTTTGAATAGAATTGCCTTTCAAAGACCATACATCCAGGTTAGTTTGCACAATGCATGCTATTTAAGAATCGTAGGAGGAATAATGTTCAAAGAATTCTGAATATATACATGTCCTATTTTAGAAAATGTTTTTAGAAACATTACCCCTACTTTGTGCTAGAGAGGACTCCGATTTTGAGAAATCAGACAGATAAAGGGATACATTTTATAGTATACATTTAGGTATATTACTATTTGAAGGGACATGAAATCCTACAATCAATTATGTCCCTTATACAATAGAATAATTTATGTTTTAAAAATTTGATAACAATAGAAGAGAGAGTTAGTTGGCACTCCTGTATTCTTGCAGGTAAACATATATAGCATGGCAGCTATTAAACTGTTGTTCCCGGGACTTACCTAAGTAACCCACACTCACCCCCTTGTAGATACTGCTTGTGACTGCCAGGGTTTGTTAGCGCGCCGTCTGGGAAAATCCTCTCAGCTTGCCGGGTACCTGTGACATGACAGACCGAGGACTTACTCGGTGAGCGTATCGCTCCTATCTTCCGGCGTAGACTGTGTACCAGATGCGGTGGCGCGGCCCTCAGCTCCAGACTCCTGAGCTTAGCTTGTGAGCATCAACATCAATGATGACGTATCCTGGGTCTCCATTCGAGGGGCGGGGTTATCTTCACCTGGGGTTACAACACCTCTGTGGGGACAGCTAGATCCATGGCTGGTGTAATTCAATAGAAGAAAAACAAAGATAGGATCCAGCAAAGTGGAATATATAAAATAAGATTTTATTGGCAAAGTTTAAAACGCCAAAGAGCAGGCTTGATACAGTGCAGGACAAAAACAAAAGGTGTATAGGCGTGACACCAACGGCTTACATGTTTCGGCACTCAGCCGTAATCATAGCCCTAGGTGTCACACATGTGAACATGCTTAAAAACATAATGATTCAATCTAATAGGATAAAATACTAAACACACCTATATCACATATTAAAAACTTAACCCTAAGTGGCCTATACAAATATAGTAACTCTTTGTGTTATACTATGCAATAGTGATAATGGACACTGACAAAAGCATAATACATTGTTATAATACAAAGGATGGGACCAAACACATATTTGTGCCTAAATGGTAAATGGAGACAAGTACTGTTCATAGGATATGCAAGGGGTTTCTTGATGAAAATACAGCTGATTATCTGAATGTACAGTATCCCAAGATCCCCATGTTCCACATGTTGACCAAGGTGCAGAAGTCACTTACGAATGTAAAAGGCCGTCCCATAGTAAGTGGTATAGATTCGCTGTTTGAACGACTTTCCCAGTGGTTGGATGCCATATTACAACCCTTGGTCAATGCACTTCCCTCATATACAAAAGATTCAAAACATATACTCAAACTTTTGGCTGATTTCAAATGGGAATCTAACTACAATTGGCTCTCAGTAGATGTTGTCTCAATATATTCCACAATTCCACACATCAAAGGCATTGAGGCAATTGAATATTTTTTGAGCACATCAACAGAATACACTTGTGATTTTCAGAAATATATCATACGTATCTTGGAATTTCTGCTTACACACAACTTTTTCTCATTTGAGGGGCGCTACTATGTCCAAAAATACGGTACAGCAATGGGGGCTAAATATGCCCCCTCATATGCTAACCTGTTTCTAGGCAAATGAGAATTTGATAACATCGTTGGACATAATAACTCCTACAGACCCTATCTATGTTTTTACAAAAGATACATAGATGACCTTCTATTTATCTGGTCGGGCCCTCCCACAGAAATTGCATCATTCATTGACATGATAAATTGTAACAACTTAAATTTAAGCTTTACATACACCTCAGACCCTATCTCCATCAATTATTTGGATTTGTGCCTTACAGTGGACCAATGTGGCTCTATCCATTCTAGGGTGTATCATAAGCCCTTCTCTGGTAACACCCTCCTGCACGCCTCCAGCTGCCACCCCAAAAATACCTCATATGCGGTGACGAAAGGACAGTTTATTAGATTAAAAAGAAACTGTAGCAAATGGGCTGATTACGTGCAGGAGGCAGGTTTGCTAGAGACAAGGCTCAAAGAGAGGAAATATGCCCATAGCCACATCACAGAAGCAAGACATGTAGTCGACAATCTTGAGAGGGACCAACTCTTGGTAGATAAACCTAAAGACAAACGTGACAATTTTAAGCGGGTACATTTCGTGACGACCTTTAATGCCCCATATCCCCAAATTTGCAGCATCATTAAAAAACACTTTCCCCTACTAGCAGCTGACGACAAACTAGTAGAGACTGTAAAACAAGGTGTGAGATGCTCATATAAGAAATGCCCTACCCTAGCATCAATCCTGTCTCCAACACAACTTAAACAGGCAATCTGTCCATCTAGCTCTTGGCTTCAACATTCAGGCATGTTTAGATGTGGGCACCGCAAATGCAAGCCCTGTGACTACACACTGGTGACTACAGAATTTACTTCATCTGTCACAGGCCAAACATACCCCATCAAGACCTGCCTGAATTGTAATAATTGTACATTATCTTATCTTATGTACAATATGCAAGGTCCAATATGTAGGACTAACATCCAGGAATATCAATTCCCGCATTAGGGAACATTTCTCTACTATTACAAGGGGTACATCCACTACACCCCTAGTCCAAAATTTTGCCACTAAACACAATTGCAGCCTCAAATCATTCAAGTGGGTCGCTATTGAAAAGGCCAAGGTACATAAGAGAGGGGGGAGTCTGGAAAACATTTTAGCCAAACGTGAAGTATACTGGATCTTTACACTAAAGGCCAGGTTACTATTGGGCTTAAATTCAAAATACATAATCTCATAAATTTTTGGGAATAGAGCTTCAGCTCATTCTATTGCAGTTTTCATGTATAAATTAATACCCCCTATATATATTCATTCATTTATTCATTTATATTGATGTCAGACAAAGCTAATATAGCAGCATAGCTTTATTTATATATATATTTGTATGGTCACTGTACTTTAGATTATAGAGCTCATAAGTTTTATGCCTTAGGTATTCAACTGACATTATTACTTTTTGTACTCTCTATATGTTAATACTGAAACGGGATACATAGTATTTACCCCTTGCATATCTTATTAACAGTATTTGTCTCCATCTATTACTTAGGTACAAATATATATTCATTTTTCCATTTATATGGATGTCAGACATAGCCAATATAGCAGTATATATTGTTAGTTATATTTACATTTCTATGGTCACTGTACTTTAGATTATAGAGTTCATAAGTTTATGTCTTAGGTATTCAACTGACATTATGTCTTTCTGTACACTCTATAAGTTAATATATGTTAATATTTAACCCACAAACGAGATACATAGTATTTACCCCTTGCATATCCTATGAACAGTACTTGTCTCCATTTACCATTTAGGCACAAATATGTGTTTGGTCCCATCCTTTGTATTATAATAATGTATTATGTTTTTGTCAGTGTCCATTATCACTATTGCATAGTATAACACAAAGAGTTACTATATTTATATAGACCACTTAGGGTTAAGTTTTTAATATGTGATATAGGCGTGTTTAGTATTTTATCCTATTAGATTGAATCATTATGTTTTTAAGCATGTTCACATGTGTGACACATAGGGCTATGATTACGGCTGAGGGCCGAAACATGTAAGCCGTTGGTGTCACGCCAATACACCTTTTGTTTTTGTCCTGCACTGTATCAAGCCTGCTCTTTGGCGTTTTAAACTTTGCCAATAAAATCTTATTTTTTTTTATTTTTTTTTCCAAATAGTTTTTATTAATTTTTAACAATATATAACAATAAATGGGGACTCGCAGGACCCCTGCAAATTTCAGTGCATAACATGTAGAAAAGTATTATGGAAAAATTACATCTGAGACATTCAAGTTTCAAAGATAGGGTCAGTACATTTCCAAACAGCTGTCAAAGAAGGGTAAGAGGGTGGGGGGGGGTGGGGGAAGGGTTCATCTATAAGGATGGGAGAGGGGGGGAGGGAATACTGCCGGGGGTCGCCTGAGGCGTACGAAGCGAGGATTCTTAAACTCTAACCTGGGGAAGCCATGTGGTGTCATGTGAGTCTGTCCAGTCAGACTCACTTCTGTCCAAACTATAGAATATGTCCTGTTCCATAGCGTGTAAGTAAGCCATTGTTTTGAGAATGTCAGGCCAACGAGGGGGGGATGTTTTTTTCCAGTGCCTGGCAATATTGGTTTTAACCGATGACAGGAGATAAACGCAGAGAATCTGCTGATGTTTAGGAAGGGCCTGCAGGTTTAGATGTAGAAGTGCAGTGGCAGGGTTTTTTGGTAGCTGAATCCCAAGAGCAGACAGAATACGGAAACAGGTGTTCCACAGGGGAGTCAACCTAGGACATTCCCACCATATGTGGAGCATATTTCCGTGGGAGCCACATTCCCTCCAGCATTGCGGAGAAGATGTTGGAAACATCTTAGACAGCCGCGCGGGGACCAGATACCATTGGGAAATAACTTTATAATAGGTTTCGAACATTATCACACAATGTAATGATTTTTTGGTTAAGGTGAGGGACCCCTGCCAGGCATCAGCCGAGATTCGAGAGTGAAGAATAGTGTCCCACTTACGCAAGTGCGGGGCCAAGTCTGGGGGCACAGTACCGTCCAGCAGGCTATAATGTCTCGAAAGAGGTTTGTGGAGTCTACGTCCTCCTTTCCATACAGACTCCCATGGGGTAAGCTGACGTGGAGCAGAGGGAAAAAATCCCCAGCTAGAGAGGAAACTCTTGATCCTAGTGAACTCGAATAGGAGGTAGGGTGGGATGTCTTCGCCTGGTCTGTCCTTAGACAACGAGAGATATCCATCGTCATTAGTCTCTGACCAAAAGTCTGAAACTTGTTTTACACCCAACCTAGCCCACGTATTGGGATGTGTTTCTGCTAGACCTGTAAAGAGGCCTGGGATGGAGGTGATCGGGGAGGGGTGCGGCGCAATTAGTTTGCGGTGCCGGATCTTATCCCAGATTGCCAGGCATTCCAAAACTACAGAGTTATGTATCTTTAGGGTTCTGCGGCTATGGACCGGAGTCCAGATTAGATATTTTAGGTATATATCAAACGGTAATGAGGCTTGTTCAATGTCTCTCCACCTGTCTTGTGAGTGAAGCACTCCCCACTGGGAGATGTGCGTAAGCATAGCACCCTCGTAGTACTTTACTATGGATGGGGAAGCCAGACCCCCAAGCTGGACAGGGAACTGCAGGGTTTTGTGAGCTATTCTAGGAGTTTTGTTTTGCCAAATAAATTTTGTACACTCACTTTGAAACTGTAGCAAAAGGTGAGTGGGTATTCTGATTGTAAGGCATCTAAATATATAGGTGAGCCGAGGGAGGAACGACATCTTAAGGGACGCTATACGGCCCATCCAAGAGATGTTCTTATGATCCCAAACATGTTTTAATGCTCTCAGGTCCGCCAAGAGGGGTAAATAGTTGTCCTTAACCATCTGTTTCAAGTCATTAGAAATTTGAACTCCAAGGTGAGTAATCCCTTTGCTAGACCACTTAAAGTCAAATTGTCTTTGGAGGGCTGTGACATATTTTTGGGGAAAACCCCACAAGTAAATTTCCGTTTTGGGGGTGTTTAGCTTGTAGAAGGAAAGGGAGCCAAAGGCCTCAAGGATCTTCAAAAGTCTAGGGATTGTGCGAAGCGGATCTGCAGAAAACACTGTCACATCATCCGCAAACAAGGCGATGTTGTGTTTGGAGCCAGAAAGTGTAATTCCTACAATGTCCCTGTCAGTTTGTATTGTTTCCGCTAGAGGCTCGATTGCCAGCGCAAACAGGAGCGGAGAAAGTGGGCAACCCTGCCTCGTGCCATTAAAAATGGGGAATGAAGACGAATGGAACCCTACCCCCCCTAACCGTTGCCGTGGGGCTGGAGTATAAAGCTTGGATCGCGAGGCGTATGTCAGATGGAAATTTGAAGGCGACAAGAGTCTCCCACAGGTAACTCCATCTGACCCTGTCAAAAGCCTTCTCGGCATCCAGGGAGATAACCGAGAAAGGCTTGTTCATTCTCGTCGATTCGCAAGCAAGATTGATAAGGCGCCTAGTGTTATCCGGGCCCTCGCGATTATGTACAAATCCTACTTGATCTGGGTTGACTAGGGTAGGCAGAAGTTTGCATATTCGATTAACGAGAAGTTTGGAATAGATTTTTATATCAACGTTTATAAGCGAAATGGGCCTATAGTTGGGGCAGTAGGAGGGGTCCTTGTTTGGTTTGGGAATCATGATAATTTCAGCCTCCAAGAATTCTCGATTGAAACTTCCCTCTTGCCTGGCAGTATTAAAAAACCTAAGGAGCAGTGGTATTAGTTCTTGACTATAAGTTTTGTAGAACTGTGGGGGGAACCCATCTGGGCCGGGGGCCTTAAGAGATTTGAGACGCTGGATGACCTGCTTGATTTCCAGCTGAGTAAATGGGTTGGACAGAGACTCTTGTTGTTCCGTAGTTAAGGACGGTAAATTTAGGGACTCTAGAAATGTTTTAATCTGTTGTGTGGAGGCAGGGGTTTTAACTTCAGTGCCCTCAAGGTTGTAGAGTTTAGAATAGTAGTCTGAGAAGCAGTCCCCTATCTGTGAGGGGAGTTTATGGGTCTTGTTGTTGTGAAAAATTTGGTGTATGCGAGAAGAGCTATTCTGCTGACGCAATTTGTGTGCTAACAGAGTGTCGGCCCTATTGCCTTTATAATAAAATAACTGCTTAAGTTTTGTGAGGTTCTCTTGGGTGCGCCGCAACTCTAGGTGATTAATATGCGCACGTACGGCTGAGATCTGAGAGGTCAGTACTTCAGAGACGTTAGCTCTGTTGGAGGATTCAAGCAGCCGAAGTTTGCAGTGGGCTTGGGCTAAGGATGAGTCCAGCCAGTTTCCTAAGGCGAGCTTGCTTGCGGATGATATAGCCTCTGGATACCGCTTTGATAGCTCCCCAGAGTGTATCATCAGTTGTCTGACCATTGTCGTTAAGTTGAATAAGTTCTATAAGATCTCTTCGTAGCTCTTCCCTGAAGGGAATGTCTGCTAGGATGTTGCGCGGAAGGGACCACCTGCTTTTATGAAGACAGGGGTCACTGGTGTGTAGGTCCACCAGTACTGGGTCGTGATCTGACCATGAGCAGAGGGGGATACTAGATTGGAGTACTGAGTCCAGGGTCGTTGCCGAGCAGAAAATATGGTCTAACCTAGAATAGGTTTTGTGTGCCTGGGAGAAGTGGGTGAAATCCCTGTCTGTAGCGTGTAATGATCGCCAGATGTCATAATATCCAAATTCAGACATGATTGATTTAAAGCGTGTGGAGAGGAGAGTTAGTTGGGAGGTGGTCTTGGTTGGGGATAATGTCTTGCGGTCTAGTTTAGTGTCCCAGATCATGTTGTAGTCCCCCGCTATTATGACTCTGCCCTATTTGTGTTGGTCGATTAATCTCAGAATTTTTCTGAGGCAAGCAGGCTGTTGGGTATTGGGAAGGTATACTGAAACTAGGGTATGTGTGACGTGATCAAGCTTGCAGACTACTATAGTGTATCTAGCCTGGGGGTCCCTTATTACCTCAATTTCCTCGTAAGCTACCCTCCTGTGAATCAGGATCGCAGTCCCTCGAGCTTTTTTTGTAAATGAAGAGCATTCTATGGTCGGATATGAGCGAGAGTGGAATCTATGGGGAGTGTCTAACATCCAGTGCGTTTCTTGCAGAAACACAACATCGGGGTTGTGGTGGTTAAGCATACGAGTGAGTAGGCTCCTTTTGAAGGGAGAGTTTAAGCCCCTGGAGTTATGTGTGCATACCCGTAATCGGGACATGGTCCACTACTAGCCCAGGGGAGTGGGTGAGCAGTAGGGATATCTAGGAGACTTAGGTTAAAGTCTTGGAATAAGGTATATAGGGGATGGGAGGGGAGGGGGTTAGTCAGAATGTAAGGCGGAAATGTACTGACAGCACAGGTGGAAATAGTCCACCTAGGTGGAACCCTGGTGTGGGTTAACCTGTAGGGGGGGAGCTAAGGGCAAATGTATGAGAGGAGCTGGAAGGTCCAGCCCCACTCCACTGGCTGAGTGACTAGACAATGGGAGAGTAAACTAAGGTGCAAGAAAATGTAAACCTGTGGGCCCCAAAGAGGGTGTGACCAAAACATAATGAACCAAAATGAACACAGGAACCTGATATTAAGCAGTGGATACAATAAGCAATCTACACATACATGCCAACATAAAACAATAGAATGTGGTTACATATGATCAAAGGCTGCATATTTTAGTCAATGCGGACCCTACTCAAGGACACTTTAAAATATCAACAAAAAGTGAGGAGATTGGGGATAAGGACATTTTATCGTATCATGCCTGTAAGATATAAAACAGGGTGAACTCAAAGGTCTGACATGAAACGACAGAATGTAGTGAACATTGTAAACACATAGTTTCAATCAATGCAGACCCAGCTCAGTGACGCGTCAGCATATCAGCAAAAGATGAGAGAGCAGGGGTAGGAACATTTTATCGTGTCATGCCTGTGTTATATAAGACTAGGTGAACACAAGGGCCTAACATGAAACATCGGAAAGCAATGAACAGTGAAAACACATAAGTCTAACATGAAACAGTAGAAAGTGGGCATATATGAGTAAGAAATCACATTTTTCAGACAATACAGCTCCTACTCCGTTACATGTTAACATAGCAACACAAGGTAATGAGAGTAGGGGTAGGCAAATTGTATCCTATCAGACCTGCAAAATATAACATAAGTAAGCTCATATTCAGGAGGATGGAGACTCTAATTGGGTTTCGTCAGTGGACTGCTGTGTTCTCATCCTCTTAGGCCTTTGTTCCTTAACAGACCATTCGTTGGCTGTGACTCTCAGCTTAGATTGAACAGCCGGGGGTCCCCGTGGGTCTACTGCCATAAGTCCCCATTGGCCAAGGAGAGAAGTCCCTTGAGAAAGAGAGGTCACAGTGAATGATTTGTTGTCTTTTGTGATTATTAGTTTAGTAGGGTAACCCCATCTGTACTTAATACTCTCCCTGCGAAGAATCTGTGTAACTGGCTGGAAGTATCTCCGGTGCTGCAGAGTGTGTGCGGATAGATCGGGCAGCAGTTGTATGTCTTTGAATCTTTCTGATGTCTGCGGTTTCCGAAAGGCCGCCTGCATGAGTCTGTCCTTAAAGATAAAACTGTGGAAGCAGACTATGACATCTCTCGGTTTCTCCTGAGAAACTGTTCTAGGTCGTAAGGCTCTGTGGGCCCTTTCCATGGTGTCTGTCAGCCCCTCTGTTGGTCCCAACAGTTCTTTAAAGAGATCTTTCAGGAAGTTTTGAATCTCTGCCGGTTGGATGTCCTCTGGTATTCCTCTAAACCTTACGTTGTTTCTGCGTGCCCTATCCTCCACGTCAGCAAGTTTGAACTCCAGCTGGCTGATTTGATCCGCAAGAGGTTCCGAGTAGGACAATAAATTTGTATGGTCAGTGGCAAGATCGTCCTGTTTTCTTTCCAGGGAGTCCACCCTGTCACCTATCTCAGAGATGTCTTTACGGAGTTCAGCATGATTGCGCTGGATTTCCTTGGTTATGGAGATAGTTTGGTTTGCAAGCATTTTTTTAAGAGTTGCTTCCGTTATTAGATGTTGTGAGCTCACTTGAGGCATATGGTCAGGTTGGGATCCATCCCCCAGAGACTCAGACTCACTCAGACCTTCATTGGAATCCTCAATCTGGTCTTTGGGAGGTTGTGTGAAATGATCCAGGACCGTTTTTTTCACAGAACCTGGTGTCTTCGAGTGTCTCCTGGCGTTGTGTGGCATTTTCGTATGAGAAGAGAATACCTCCAACTAAACAAATGAGCCTGAATTAGGAGTAGATAAGGAGGCTATTGGACCCAACAGGCTAATAAAATAAAAAGAGGATAATACACATGCACATTAGTATTACATAACGGAGTAGGGCCAGCCGTCCACCTGTAACCTCTACCTCCCCATAGCGGCGTTTATGGGCAGCATGCTACCCTACCAGACTTTGTATGTATCAAAAGATGCCAACTCAGGTGGAGAAAGAGGCCAGGCGGGCGCCTAATTTAGGTTACCCTTTTGCTTGTAGTGAGGCACCTCTAAGATTCTTAAAGGGGGAGTGCCCCTCGGACTCAGGCAAGGAGGGATACGACCCAGAGGAAGGGGAAAAGGAGAGTGGTAGTGACCAGCCCACGTAAGCAGGCCGGAAAGGATGAGTCCGAGAGGGGGGGGTTCAGTGATAGAAAGTGATATTAACACACAAATGGGCAGCTGAGCCCAGAGTACCTGGAACAGTGGCTTCTGCCGGTCAGCGCACAGGGTGAGAGGCTAAATTTGCTCTCTCTATTAGTTAACGATTTACAAAAGTGCGACAAACAGGCAGGAGCAACTGGGGCCTTAAAAGTTAAATACCAATCGTCCTGTGAAAGGAAAAATGCAAGTTATGCGAGGTCACAACACAAAAAAATAAAATAAAACACTCCATTCTGAGCTGGGCCGCAGAGGAACAGAAGCTGACGCAGCAGCACAATAAATCACAATTCTATGACAGTGGTCTCAGTCCATGGGATCAGCAGTGATTAAGAACAAAGTCTGCCTCCCAGTAGGTACTGTGCTTATAGGGACTTGGGAGTGTCCTGGGATGTAGCTTTGCAAATGTAACCTTGAGTCCTAGTGCTGATCCAGTGAGAGGTTTTGGTTTTTATTGTTAAAGAGATTTAGATAATCTGCAGGGAACCTGCTAAAGAGAGGGAGTGTTGCTGTTGTGGTGCAGCTGGGTGAACAGGTACATAAACTTTGCTTGCCAGTTAAGCTCCTTCTCCAAGGGGTTAAAAGAGTAGGGCTGAACAATAGGTCAGAACTTGGCTTTTATTTTTAATGACAGTCTCCTATGTTTCCCTGCTGCAAGATAAGGGATTCACAAATGCAGCAGCAGCACCACCCAAGCTGTTAAGATTAGTATAGTCAGCAAAGTTAAGTTATGGGGGGATAGGGTGTGATCCCTTATAGGTTTAGGCTGGAGATGAGTGAGCTCCCCTCTCAAACATGTATCCCAAAGGTAATATTTGCTAAGAGGCTGGATGGGACCCGGTCTGACAAGTGACCGCGCTGTAATGTGGCTCTGTGTTAAGTGGCCCTCTGTCACATTTGAGGGAGAGGTGTTGTGGGGTGTCCTCCTAGCTGCTCACTCTTACCTCTCTACAGCGGCATACATCGGAACTCTGCAGTGGCCAGGACAGATGGAGTTCACTAGCTGTTGGGCTGCGCTACAGGGATGGTGTGTAGTCGCAGGCCCCAAGATGGCGGAGGTTCGCGCCAAAGGGTCCCGGCACGTCTCCACTTGCAGTGTGTCCTCAAGGCCGCTCACCTCTCAGTCCCGGGCCAGCCACAGCCGGATCAATCTTAGCTGCTGCTCACCACCGGGCTGACAAGGTAGGACCTTCTATTGAGTTTGATTAGTTCACCGGAGGTGTCAGGCTGTTCCTCTGTCTCTGGAGCCCTTGGGGTGTACCACCACTGCCGCACCGGAGCGGAGCCCCGGCCCTCCGTGCAGCAGGGGTAAGCAGTCAGAGAGATGCTCGTTCCCAGTCTAGGGCGATGTAGATGCTGAAGTGTAGGGTAGATGATTGGCGCCTCCGGCAAATGTAAGGCCTCTTCTTAGGCGGCAAGGCAGGGAGTGCAGGCAACGGCACAGCTACGCTCAATAATATGCTGCAAATGCTTTGATTCCCCCCAGCCAGTCACAGTAATCAGACTGGGGTATAGTCTGGGGTAAAATAGTGTACTTTTAACAATTTGGGCGTTTAATCTTAACTTTAAATCGCTTAGTTAAGGGAGAGCTCCTTCAAGACACGTCTCTCCAGTTAGGCAGCTAGCTCCGCCCCCCAAAATCTTATTTTATATATTCCACTTCGCTGGATCCTATCTTTGTTTTTCTTCTATTAAAAATTTGATATGCATTATTTTGTCTAATTTGAGATGCTAATATGTGTAGTTCAAATATTGATTAGACAATTTAATGTGATTAATTTTAAATTATGGATAGACATAGATTTCCAGTCTTGATACATATCTATATCCCATTAAGATAAGCAGAAATACATCCATCTAATATTCTGACATGTAAACAAAATATTAGTCCCATGACTGTTAAAATATCTATTTTTCCAAGCCCATGCCTGATAGTAAATTACTTTAATTTTGATTAATTTCTTGAATGAAAAAATATACACACAGCTTAAGCATATAATGTTAAAGTCAAGTATCTTACAAAATGTAAGGTGGAGTTAGATACAGCCATCTATGATTGATTGTTTGATTTATAGATGTCAAAATCATAAAATGTTTATTCCAAGGATATGTAGCATAAATTACAGATAACAACTTTGCTCATTTCACTTTTAAGAAATGAAAGTGTTTAACTTCTTACATAAAAGTGACAGTGTAGTTTAATGTTATATTTACATTCTAAGCTCTATAATCTTTCTTACGTATCCAAAAATATTCTTAAAATAAATATAGGTTATGCTTTAATTATTTGCAAGGTAATATAGTTTAAATTATCTTTAAATAAAAACAGAAGTTAATTTAACATTTATAACAAGCTATTTATTGTATGCCATATTGATGACTTTTCACTCTAGTGGAGCCATTTGAAGGGTCAGTTAACTATAGATATGTCAAAATATAATTTCTCACACTTATACTCCTTTACCTGTTGGAATGTATCACCTATCTATATGTATTTCCGTGGCCCTAGTTTAATTTATGTTATGTTTTAAAATGTTAACTACACCTATTCCTAATGTTTTTTTCCTTAAAGGGACATGAAACCCAAAATTTTATTTCATGATTCAGAGAATACACATTTAAACAACATTCAAATGTACTTCTATTATCTAAATATCTCAATTTAAATATTGCATATCCGCTCATTAAAAGGACATTAATTCAAAAGTGTTTCTTTCATGATTCCTAAAGAAAATATCATTTTAACCATTAAAATGTACTTCTATTATCTAATTACATTAATTCTTTTGATATACTTTCCTTTACAAACATATATAGATATGCTCAGTAGCTGAAGGTTGTTGGATGCCCAGAAATGCCTTGTTGAGATTGGCTTAAATATGTGCAGTGCTATTTCTTCTGTAAAGGATATGTAAAGAATAAGCTAAATAGATTGAGTTACATTTTAATGTTTAAAACTGTATTCCCTATCTTGATCATGAAAGAAAATATTTTGGTGTAATTTCCCTTTAAAAATAAATACGACATTGCCAAAAAAATATATGTGAGCAGTTCAGACCAATACGAGCTTGATGTTTATTTACTAATAATGAACAAACGTGGATTTTAAAATCTAAATTTCTTTTTTATACAAGTTGGGTCCATTATAGATACAAATTACGCTTTTCAGAAATATAGCGTGGTAAACGTATCTTGCAACACGAGATTCGCATCTTTAATAATTCTATTCTAATGTCACACACTAGCACACAATCGATGTGCTTTGTTGAGATTGTAAATACATTATAGAGCAATGTCAATACTTCACAATGAGTCCCGATATTTATTTAATAAACAATAAATACATACAATGTTTAAGTTTTACAATAAAATATATTTATATTAAATGACCTGATCAATATTAAATACAGAAATGTGTAAAACATTTACTAATGTGACTGGATTATATTTACTATTGTGAGTAAAAATCAAAGCGAGATCAAATGTAGATTTAATATATTAATATTTAACGGATCACGTATATTAAATCTGCGTCACTCATATACGCCTAACAGTCCCATAAATTAAAAATAGGTCTACATGCCAAATGTAGTAACAACACCCCCAGGAGGCATGTGTATGGAAGTTACAAAGATATGAAACATTAAGGAATGGTAAATCAGAGTTCATCACACAAACATAACTTGAGTCAGTGTGGCCTCACAGACATGATAACAAAATTTCAATGTTTTATCCAATCAGATGTGCAGATACCATGTCCCATGGTGCATATCATGCTTACTTCACCATATAAAAGTCCATTACACGTTTCCATTTTTGTCAGTTCTCTAATGCCTGCTGGCGGATATATATATATATTTATATATTATATTTAGTATTATAAGGACTAGCAGGCATGACGTCTCCCAGGTTCACACGGGAGGAAAGTGCTGCACTGGTCAACGCGGTCAAATACTTTTATCCACAGCTGTTTGGGAACAAGAAGAAGTCGACAAAGCCAACAATTAGGAGGGCCCTCTGGTTGTCTATCACCTAAGATGTTAAATTGATGTGTGACATCCAGTGGACCCCGGATCAAATCATGCGGAGATTCGGGGATATGAGGTTGCGACTTCGCAAAAAAGTCCACCTCATAAGGGAGTGGGTAAAAGCCCGTCGGAGGAAAGCAGGATCCACCTCCACGGAAACTATACCTGCAAACTTATGAGGAGACTTTATGTACCCTCACCAATCTCCATTTCCCCCACAGATTTGCATCCGCACGCTCGTTGACTTCTTCTCCTTCCTCATCTGCTGGCTCTGAAACTCAAGACCCGGAGCCCAGTGCAGCAGCTTCTCCAATCGGTGACCTGGGAGAAGGAAGTCGAGAGGCTGAACTAGGTAAATATCAGACTTCATATTATATATTAATATTTGAGTATATATTTAAGAAATGTGTATATAGTCATATATTCAACCTATATAGATCTCACAACACACGTTACATATGATGTTTAGATATCTGAATTAATATTCGTCACACATGAAATAGGAATGATGTTTCTTGCGCTCTCAAGAATATGCGTCACAGAGCTAAAATTAAATTGCGCATCCGTGAAATCCCTATCATGCGCCATTTCATACATTGAATGAATCGAATCATACAAAAGTTATAAATATTAATTGGTATCATTCAATCTTTACAAATATCCAGTTGGAATATCGTAATACACCCAATTGCATATATATTTGAAGTCTTTAGAAATTATACTCATCACACTACTATATCCAAATCAATTCTGAATCATGGATGCGCAATTACGATTTTAATAATTGCGCAATGATCACGAAAGATATAATTGCGCAGAGACGTGAACATGTATTTGCTGCAACAGTGGCATTACTTTAGACATGTTGGTCAAATGTATACGTTAATTAGTATATATGTGAAGAATACAGTATCCTTATTTACAATCTTCTACATTAGAAAAGCTATACTAGCAAGATCAAAAGAAAAATTGAACAATGTCTAACAATTGATGACAATGCAAGAAGACAAAAAAAGACTTAAAGCGACAGTCAACAACATAAAAGATTGAAAATAAGAATAAATTATCTCTTTATTTATAAATTAATTTAGAAAACAATGAACTTACGTGAATACAAATATAATTTTACTTTGTTAATTATCAAATAAATATCTGATTGTTCGTGTCCATGGCCTGATTTGTATTAATTATATCCAGTCCTGATTGAATATTTTACAGATATGGATGTTGGTGCTGGAACCTCGAGCCCGTGTTCGTCAGAGTATAGTATGTGTCATTTTAATTTAACTTGGACATAACATTACCTAATCCATTCACATTGATCTATATTAATATAGATACTCTAATTGTATTTTGTTTTTATTTTAAAATAAGAATCACAAATCAGAGTTGGGATTCCATTGTAATACAAATCTCAATTTATGAGTATTTAAAGCTATTCCTTTGATTCTTGATATCTTTATTTTAATGTAATCTTAGGGTCATGGTCATTTTTTATTCTGCCCCTGGGTAGTGCTTGACAGTTTTTGACTACATTTAGACAACACTAACACATTTTTACATATGTGCATATTCTATAAATATACATCTCATATGCTTTGATATTTTCTTATTATTAAAGGGACATAAACCCAACACTTTTCTTTTATGATTTAGACACAACATGTGATTTTAAACAAGTGTCAAATTTGCTTCTATTATCTAAATTGCTTCAGTCTATTGGTATCCTTAGTTGAAAAGCATATGTAGGTAGGCTCAGGAGTTGCATGTCCCTTTAAGAGAGAAGGCAAATTAAAGATTATTGATGATAGCATGAAATTATATATTTGATTGTAATTGCATGCTCTATCCCATTCATTACATCAACATATGACCTAGACTATTCATTAACAGTGACATTGTCAAATAAAGATATTTTAAGTTTTAATATTAATAAAAAATATCTCAATTAATCCTTACCCTGTTTTGATGAAAAAATATTGATATCTAAATCACATCTTTCACTCTTGGACTACCTTTATATATATAAAAATATTCTAACAGCACCATGATGACGTATTTAAAAAAATATCTTATTTTTTTGCTTTGTGATCAATATGTGTTGTGTCCTAAAACAGATTACTGTACATTGCTAATTGTCACCAGTTGGTATTCAAAGTGTTGTGTGTGTGTCTGCATTATTTTTAAAACAGGGATCAATATGTATATTTAGATATGCCATTGATTAATATGAGAATAATTGGCTGTCTAATATATTAAGAAAGGTTTAGAACAAACAAATTGAATACAGCACCCACTATTCGCAAAAGCACGGAGAAGGCTTACCAAGCCTGTATAGATCCAAGTAAGAAAGTAGTCTCCAGCTGTGATGAAAAATTGACCTTTTTATTTTACATACAAGAACCAGTGAAGCAACGTTTCAGGCTAACAATAAGCCCTTTCTCAAGCCTAATATATTAAGAAATCCAACGTATGTGAAAGACATCATTTTCTTAAGATACACCTTGATGAACTCATAAATTTCTGGTTCATATTAGTGCTCTAGTTTTAAAATTTCTAAGTATATTATTTAGAATATTTTATACTAATGTGATTTAGTGATGTCCAAACTGTGTTAACTAATATATTTTAATATCATTAATAGAACTAGTTATTGTGACGAGCACAGAGGGATCCAGCACTGATAGTGACCTGCCTTTGCAGGCTTCTGGTAAGTCCATTGACTCAATCATATGTCATTGAAGGTGTATTTTTCATAAATATTATGATCATGGTTCTGATGAAACATATAATGTACTCCTGTGATTATATATATATATATATATATATATATATATATATTTAGTTTATTTTAAGATTAAGATCTCAAAGCTTCTTAGTCTACACCTTTGTGCTTCAGAACATGGCTAGCACATGTTTCTTTTTAGTATAAATTTAGACAACAATCTTCAAGAGACAACAATCATCAAGTGATAAACACTGTACTCAGGTTTTGTGAATATTTACAAAATACAGACTATAACATGTAATTCTTACTCATCGATAATTACAATTACATTCTTATTTCATTTGCATGCTCCATCGAAATGATGTAATTCCTAACTTTGGTTCAGTATCTCTTTAATGCAACATTGACGTGTGTCCTTGAGCAACAGTAAAATATGTTATAATATTTGATTTTAGCGTGTACACAACATATTATGTTTCACAGATATTGATGTAACAACATGTGTGATGGAGGAGGAAGTGGCTCCCTCAGAGTCTGATGGCACATCAAATATATATAACATGTATCTAACATGTATTATTGTTTACAAATCATACTTTTGAAGAAAAATAAAGTCTACAGTTTTGTCCCTTTCAAATATATTATTCTTTTTTTTTTTAAAAATACACTACTGTCCCCCTTTCTATATCATGCAGCATGAACATATGTTTTTAATTTTTATTTAATTTATGTATGATCTGTCATTTGATTTTCAAATTTGATTTAATGACGTTTTTACGCAATCTCGGATGTGCCATGTTGCTTAAGACGTCACATGCAAAGCTGTAAAATGAGTCCTTTGATTGGATGCCATTTTTACACGATCTGGGATGCGCATTTGATTGGATGATGTTTTTACGCAATCTCGGATGTTCTATGTTGCTTAAGACGTCACATGCCAAAGTGTTAAATCCGTCTAATTGGATTACGTTGTCCCGCAATATGTGATTTTTCACGTAAGCCACGTTTGCGAATGAGAAGACAAGTTTAAAACCATGACTTTCTTGGATTATGGATTGTGTCAATCATGTACATTGTTGAACCATAGCTGATAAAGAACACAAAAATCTATTTTGATGGCTGTCTCGTTGAAGAAACAAATGAAGGCAATATGTTTTTCCTGCAGAATATATTTTGAGGCAAGTGCAAATCCATGAATATACTCCATCTTGTTTAAAGGGACACTGAACCCAATTTTTTTCTTTTGTGATTCAGATAGAGCATGCAATTTTCATCAACTTTCTAATTTACTCCTATTATCAATTTTTCTTCGTTCTCTTGCTATCTTTATTTGAAATAAAAGCCATCTAAGCTTTTTTGGGTTAAGAACTCTGGACAGCACCTTTTGATTGGTGGATGGATTTTTTTCCACCAATCAGCAAGGACAACCCAGGTTGTTCACCAAAATGGGCCGGCATCTAAACTTAGATTCTTGCATTTCAAATAAAGATACCAAGAGAATAAAGAAAATTTGATAATAGGAGTAAATTAGAAATTTGCTTAAAAATTCATGCTCTTTCTGAATCACAAAAGAAAATTTTTGGGTTCAGTGTCCCTTTAATATGTTTGTCAACAATATTTTAATTTTTCAAAATAATTACTGTGTTGTGTTGAATTTTCTACATATCTAATTCCTAAAGATGCGCTTTTGTATTTGAATAAAGTAATCAATATGCATTGACCTTTATCATATGATAAATATATGAGATGTCTACTTATTCTAGATGTTATGTCCTGATATTTTTTATTAATGTAAATGCTCAGTATCGTGTCATGTATGTCTTCCACATTGTTGATCTCCAAATATAGTATTGTGAGCATATATTTCTAATGTAACTCTTAAAAGGCCATGAAACCAGATTCCTTCTAAATGAAATGTGTTTCTTAAATAATTCAAACACTATAATGTAGCTTTAATAAAATCGACTTTATTTAACTCATCTAGAGGAATATGACATTTATGCTTAGTATCCTATTCAAATATTTTCTTGTTTTAACAAGTACGTGTAGATATACCAACAAGCCCTAAGGATTAGTATATGTTATTGTTTAAAGGGAAAGTCAAGTTAAGCAAAACATTAATGATCTAAATATTGAAAATGCAATTTTGTTCAAATTTCTCTTTAACTTTTATCCCCAATTTATCTTTGTTCTCTTGGTGTTCTTATTTGAAAGCTAAACGTAGGAGGTTCATCTGCTCATTTCTTAGACCTTTAAAGAGTGCATCTAATCTAAATGCATTTTGACCACTAGAGGGCATTAGTTAATGTGTTTCATATAGAAAACATTGAGCTCATGCAGTATAGTTACCCTGGATTGATCACTGATTGGCTGAAATGCAGGTCTGTCAAAAGAACTGAAATAAGGGGTCATTTTGCTGAGGCATAGATACAAGGTTAATCACAGAAGTAAAACTTGTATTTCTATAATTTTTGTTATTCAAAACTTGATAATGCGTAATAAAGTTTTTCTTTGTAACCAACAATAATTCATGTTATGACTATCCCTTTAAGCTGTGTTGTTGACATAAAAACAGTGATATGCCATCATGTATAATTGTAATGGTCATTTTGTTTGAGATTAGGAGAACAGTTTGGATATCACATCGCAAAAAACAATCAATGTAATTAACAAGGATAGCATGTGATGATGTGGTCTCCACACACTTGTAAAACACACTCGGCAAACAATCTGCCTTCATGGACCCGGTCCCATAGAAGCCTAATAAATACAGGGTGTGCTCCACAAGTGTAAGAAGACCATATCATCACATACCTATCCTTTACACATTAAATAAATAAAAATATATAAAAAATTACTTCCTCTTCCTTCCCCTCTTCCCACGAGAGTGAGGCTTTGTGGGGGGCAACTGCCCCCTCCGACGAGTTCTCATAGGTGATGTTTGTGGAAGAGTGGGAGGAGGACTACTGTGAGTGGTTAAGGGATCACCAGGCTGATGAGGAGATTGAGGCAGAAGAGAAGATGGAGGAGGCCCAGGAGAAGATGGTCCAGGAGCAGATGGGGCAGGAACAGATTGCCCAGGAGCAGATGGTGCGTTTTGCATCTCCCGGAGGACCTGCAACATATCCTTAAGAGTATTCAAAATCTCTCTTTGGTCTTCGCGAATATAATTCAGTACTCCCATCAGGCACACTCTGCTTTCTGCCTGTTCCCTCCGGGAAGCACACATCTCCTCTAGGAAATCAGTCAAAATCTGCACCTCTGCTATCTCTGGGGGTATGTTCTCCTGAGGAACTGCTGCACGGCAGGCTGCTGGTGCACGAGGGGCTGCTGGGGCACAAGGGGCTGCAGGGATCTCTTCTGCAACAGGGGCTTCTTCAGGGATCTCTTCTGCAGCGGATGCTTCTTCAGGGGATGATGGTACAGGGATGTCTTCCATATCGCCCCCAAGGTGGCGAGTCATCTGCACCACTCTCATGTCTGGGTGAAGGAGAAGCCTGTGGGTGCTGTGCTGCCTCCACCCCGGCCTCAGACTCTGTATATTGTAAAAAGAAAGATATTGAGATATTAGCACAGTTCCAAATAAAGATGTAAATGTTGTATTTGAAATTGCATTGAGGCAGCCTTCGTAATTCTACTGTAAGCTGAATGTCTTTTTGCGTTTGTCTTCAATCTGTTTAAATGCAGACCAGAATCTGTAGACTGGATACTAATGTGATAGCTTTCCTGAAATGCAACTTTCGCAAGGTAATTGTGAATGCGTTTACATAATAATGTATAAAAAAGCATAATTGCGTTAGTCATATCCTTAAATAATTTTTGCGTGTGAATGGGTTATGATATTGATGATTAGTAAATGAGCTTACCGGCAGATGAGAGGGGCAGGTTCCCGGTATCAACTCCTCCGATACTGACTATGGCCACCTCGGAGATGTTGGGATGCAGCATTTCCTTCCAACGAGAAAACTCAAAAATGATTTCTGGACTGCCACCGGTCCTGGCTAGGTATTCCCTCTCACTTGTGAGCTTTCTTTTCAGTTCAGCTCTGCAGTCCCGGTAACGATGCTGGATAGACTTCACATCCCTGTTATAGCCCTCCACTGCATTATGGCATCCCTGATCTCGTTCCACCACTTCCTCTTATCCTTAGGGGTGGCCTTCTGTGCCTGCAGCCTCCTAGCCCTCTCCATATAAGCCTCGATGAGGGCCTCCTTCTCATCCGTGGTATATCTCTCCTCCCTCTGTCTGGGCTTCCCATGCGATGTGAGCCTCGTTTCCCCAGACTGTGAAGCTCCCTGTCTACGCTGCACACCACTGGGCCCAGCCACTTGTTCATCTTCAACAATGTGGCTGGGTCCACCCACCCCTTCCTGTCCCCCTTCCTCTCCCCCTTCCTGTCCTGTTCCTCTCCCCCTCCTCTCCTGCCTAACCTCCTGCCTAGCCTCCTCTACAAGCTCATCCCTGAACTCAGCCCTAGCCTCCTGCCTTATGATCTCTAATAGCTCCGGGCTAATCTGTCCCCTATCCCCCCCTCCTGACATACTCAAACAAAATGTGAATGTGCCCAAATGAAAGGGGGTCAAAATAATGATCACAAAGTAAAAAAAGTGCTGAAAGTGTGAATGGGATATAAATAAAAGAGGGTAAGGGGTATTAAACAGACAAACCTATATGTGTAAAAAGACGAAATTGAGGATATGTAAACAATAAGTTTAATAAAACAAAAAACCTATGGGATGAAAGGGAATGGGGTATGGGCTCAAAGGGAATGGAGTATGGACTTAAAGGGAATGGGGTATGGGCTTAAAGGGAATGGGGTATGGAGTGTAGTATGAGAGGGAATGGGGTATGGAGTGTATGTATTGTTAGTGAGTATGTATTGAATGTGTTTGCGTGTAAATGTGTTTATATAGTGAATGTAGGAACAAAACACTTGCACACTCACCCAAACAAACTCTCTCTCACTAACTCTCAATAAATCTCTCTACTCTCCAATCTCTCTACTCTCAAATCTCACCAAACCCTCCAACGCCTAGACCTGCACCTAACTCGAAAAAGCAATACAGTCAAAAATGCTATGCTTAGAGCGTGCTTATATACCCTATGTAAATATTTAATGATGTACCGGTCTGCAAAGTAACGGAGGTTCAGGTGTGCTTTCTTTGTAATTAGTATGTGTGCAATGTGTAATAGTTGTTTGAATTTGCGCATGCTCATATTGATTTTGTATTTGTGTAATGTGTATAATGCGATGATGTCATAGTGATCGTTTTGCATAACATTGTCCAAAAGTAGTATCTGTTAATGTAAATGCTGATTTGTGATGGTCTCGTATTTGTGAAATGGTGTAAATGTTTATTTGTACTAATGTTACGTAATCTTTAATGCTAATGTTTTGTTTGTGTATCAGTGTGCAATTCTTTTTGCATGTTGTTTTGTTCCGTGTTGCAAGATCTGAACGTATTTATGTATTCTTCATTTAGTGTAAATGTTGTGCATTATTTTTTGTTACAGATTGTGAATGTGTAATGCGTATGTACTATGTTTCGTGAGCGATTGTTGTTCGTACATTTGATCTGTGTTTTTGTTTGCATTATGTGGTATACGTAATATGACAGAGCAGTGTGTATTTCTTGCGAGATCAAGTGTTAGCTGAAAAATCCATGCTTATTTCATTTCAGCATTGATCTCTATGGGAGAATGTTTAACGCATCCGTAATTACGCTTATTAAATAAAGGTGGTAGTCGTGTTACCGTGATGCGTTACAAGGTTGTTTTCAGACTTGTAATACCTACGTTATAAAAAGATACGCAATGGAAATAACGTACAAGTCATTAGCGAGCAGACATAACGCAAAACTCGTAATCTGGCCGTTGGTTAGCTAACTGCTATACTTAGACAATTTTACTTTAACAGATAATCAATACAGCAGACCCTATCAGAGCAGGTTACAAAGAGTTACTGTGCTAGGCCAACACAGGTAAAAAATAACCCCACCCCTAATTACCCACACAGACAAAAAAAATAAAAAATTGGAATGGTAGAAATAAAAAGTTATTTTTCTTTTTTTTTAAATGCAACCCTTGCAAAGCAAACTATTTAAAAATTAACTTGGTTAGCTAACTGCTATACTTAAACAGACAATCTTATTTTAACATATAATCAATACAGCAGACCCTATCAGAGCATATATGTGTATGTATGTATATATATATATATATATATATATATATATATATATATATATATATATATAAATACAAATACAAAATTTGTTTTTTTAGCACACCTTACAAAAAGTTTAAATCCACATCTGGGAGTGCTGCCAATATGACCCAGTAATTACACAAACAAAGAGGTATCAGCGCACATCCATTTTCCAAAGCACAACATATTTTTTACTGCTGCAAAAAATTGCCTGCAAATACATCAAGAGACAACTATACTTTTTTAAATAATATTGGGAACTTAGTCACACAATATGGCCATATTCTGCTTAGCCAGTCACCACTTTCAAGGTGCCCCAATTCGACTGGTCCTACTCTACAGTCCTTTTGCCACAGAGGGCTGAAACATTCCTGCTTTTACTCTTCATAATAGAATGAGACTCCCTGGCTTTTTATTCACAACTCTATAACACTGTTATGAGCACACCTGAACTTGGGTGGGGTGCTTAAACCAATGGGAGATGGTCAGTCTCCCTGGTAATTTTAAATACAAATACAAATACAAAATTTGTTTTTTTAGCACACCTTACAAAAAGTTTAAATCCACATCTGGGAGTGCTGCCAATATGACCCAGTAATTTCACAAACAAAGAGGTATCAGCGCACATCCATTTTCCAAAGCACAACATATTTTTTACTGCTGCAAAAAATTGCCTGCAAATACATCAAGAGACAACTATACTTTTTAAAAAAATATTGGGAACTTAGTCACACAATATGGCCATATTCTGCTTAGCCAGTCACCACTTTCAAGGTGCCCCAATTCGACTGGTCCTACTCTACAGTCCTTTTGCCACAGAGGGCTGAAACATTCCTGCTTTTACTCTTCATAATAGAATGAGACTCCCTGGCTTTTTATTCACAACTCTATAACACTGGGTCATATTGGCAGCACTCCCAGATGTGGATTTAAACTTTTTGTAAGGTGTGCTAAAAAAACTAATTTTGTATTTGTATTTAAAATTACCAGGGAGACTGACCATCTCCCATTGGTTTAAGCACCCCACCCAAGTTCAGGTGTGCTCATAACAGTGTTATAGAGTTGTGAATAAAAAGCCAGGGAGTCTCATTCTATTATGAAGAGTAAAAGCAGGAATGTTTCAGCCCTCTGTGGCAAAAGGACTGTAGAGTAGGACCAGTCGAATTGGAGCACCTTGAAAGTAGTGACTGGCTAAGCAGAATATGGCCATATTGTGTGACTAAGTTCCCAATATTATTTAAAAAAGTATAGTTGTCTCTTGATGTATTTGCAGGCAATTTTTTGCAGCAGTAAAAAATATGTTGTGCTTTGGAAAATAAATGTGCACTGATACCTCTTTGTTTGTGTAATTACTGGGTCATATTGGCAGCACTCCCAGATGTGGATTTAAACTTTTTGTAAGGTGTGCTAAAAAAACTAATTTTGTA